>NC_141138.1:98441771-98508166 GCF_053477565.2 Lygodium microphyllum
CTATCACCGTATTGCTACTGGCGACCCAATGGAAGCAAGTGCATTTGCAATCTTCTTCACCTTCATGTGGTAGTCATTGATGCTCATATTTTCTCTTTGCACATTATGCAACTCTTGCTTGAGCTGCATTTTCCTGGCTTGCGTATTTGTGCTATACATTTTTGACAAAGTATCCCATGCCTCCTTTGGCGTACTTGCATCCTGAATATGCACAATCATAGAGTCTGAAATACTGATAGACAGCTAGTACATAACTTTCCTGGCTCTCTCATGCCATGCTTTAAATGCCTGCATTTGTTGTTGATTGGGAACATCAAGAAGAACTGGTTCTTCTTCATTTCCTGCAACAAATTCCCAATATCCTTTTCCCATAAGAAAATTCGTCATTCTAAACTTCCATGCTTGGAAGTTGTTCTTGTCAAGCTTTTTAGTGACAATCTGTGAAAGAGAATCAGACGCCATTACAGAACACTGCAAAAAATTCTGTCACTGCAAAAAACACAACTTCAGCTTCACAAGGGCTAATTTGCAAAACTGACGAAAGTGGTATTTGACCACACAGTCACTTCCTAGTGACGATTTTGCATCAACAGGCAACAGGGATGATTCTGTAACTCCCAATGTCTCTGCGCACAGGCATACGATGCAATTTCTACAGTAATTTTTCACCGAATTGTAGAACAGTGGTCGCACAGCATAAAATAGGGCCTTTTCCCAAGTGCGTGCATAAAACTTCCGCCTCCAAAACAGGCCCCGAAATGGCCTCAAATAAAAAAAACAGGGTCACCAAGGGCCAAAGCCCGCTCCCGCAGCATATATTGCCCTCTTGCTTCACCGTGAAGGGCGTCTCAACCTGAGACAATGCAGTCTTGCGATTTCCGGCTGTGCTACCTGCAGAGATCTGCTCCCAAAACAGAAAATGAAAGCAACACTGCTCCTCTTACCAGAACACCGCGAACTTGGTTTGCTTTCTTGAGCTCCTTACCACGAACAAGGCTCTGATACCATGTCAAGATTGTGGGAGAGAAGGAAGGAGTCTCACTTGTAGCTTTCTTGCTTGCACAATGGGGGAATACACACAAAGGTGGAGGCTGAAAACAGTTTTCCTCTTCTTAGTTGTGTAAGCCAAAAGAACTCTAGTACATAGAAATAGAAGAACCCTATATATGGGTCTCAAACCAAACTCAACTAACTAAGGTGGCATACTAATTGAGCCACGAAGTAGAGTAGATAAGGATAGCTATCATCTAGCTATTATTCATGGGCGGTGTACCAACCGCATCTGCAACTGACAAGTCGATGACATAAATGCACAACGATCACCCTGGCATATCACAAGTGGAGCTCAATATCTCAACAACTTCCACTACTACAACAACAAATAAGAAAATTAAACAACAATAAACAAGAAAACAAAAAAAACTATTACTACAACAACAACAACAAACAAGAAAACCACTACTACTACTACAACCACGACTACAACTATGACCACGACTATGACTACGACTACAACTATGACCACGACCACAACTATGACTACCACTGTCACTATAATAAACAAGAAAAGAAGAAAAAACAACAACAACAACAACAATAACTACTACTACTACAATAACAATAAACAAGAAAAGAAGAAAAGACTACTACTACAACAACAAAAAACAAGAAAAAAACAACAATAAACAATTAAAGAAAAAAAACTACTACAACAACAACAACAACAAACAAGAAAACAACAACCTCTCCCTTCTTCTCTCTCTCCTTCCCTCTCCCTCTCCCTCTCCCTCTCTTTCTCTCTTTTCCTATTATGTTTAATGTTTTCTTCCTCTCTCTCTCTCTCTCGTTCTTTCTTTCCTTTTCTCTCTTCCTCTTCCTCTCTCTCTCTCATTCTCTCTCCCTCACCCTCTCCCTCTCTTTCTCTCTTTCCCTGTTTCCCTATTATGTTCAATGTTTTTTTTCTCTCCTCTTCCTCTCTCATTTCCTTTTCTCTCTTCCTCTCCCTCTCTCATTTCATCTCCCTCCCTCTCCCTCTCCCTTTCACTCTCTCTCTCATTCTTTCTTTCCTTTTCTCTCTTCCTCTCCCTCTCTCATTTCTTGTCCCTCCCTCACCCTCACCCTCTCTTTCTCTCTTTCCCTATTATCTTTAATATTTTTTCTCTCTCCTGTCCCTCTCTCATTTCCTTTTCTCTCTTCCTCTACCTCTCTCATTTCCTCTCCCTTCCTCTCTCTCTCCCTCTATTTCTCTCTTTCCCTATTATGTTTGATGTTTTTTCCCTCCCTCTCTCGTTCCTTCTTTCCTTTTCTCTCTTCCTCTCCCTCTCTCATTTCCTCTCCCTCCTTCACCCTCACCCTCTCTTTCTCTCTTTCCCTATGATGTTTAATGTTTTTTCTCTTTTCCTCTCCCTCTTTCTTTCCCTATTATGTTTAATGTTTCCCTCTCTTTCCTCTCACTCTCTATCCTCTCCTTCTCTCGTTTCCTCTCCCTCCCTCTCACTCTCCTTCTCTCTTTCCCTATTATGTTTAATGTTTTTTCTCTCTCCTCTCCCTCTCCCATTTCCTTTTCTCTCTTTCTCTCCCTCTTTTTCTCTATTTTCCTATTATGTTCTCACTCTCTCATTTCCTCTCCCTCCTTCTCCCTCTCCCTCTCTTTCTATCTGTTTCTCTCTTTCCCTATTATGTTCTCACTCTCTCATTTTCTCTCCCTCCTTCTCTCTCTCCCTCTCTTTCTCTCTTTCCCTATTATGTTTGATGTTTTTTTCCTCTCTCTCTTGTTCCTTCTTTCCTTTTCTCTCTTCCTCTCCCTCCCTCACCCTCTCCCTCTCTTTCTCTCTTTCCCTATTATATTTAATATTTCTCTTCCTCTCCCCCTCTCTTTCCCTATTATGTTTGATGTTTCCCTCTCTTTCCTCTCCCTCCCTCTCCTACTCTTTCTCTCTTTCCCTATTATGTTTAATGTTTTTTCCCTCTTTCTCTTGTTCCTTCTATCCTTTTCTCTCTTCCTCTCCCTCTCTCATTTCCTCTCCCTCCCTCCCTCTCTCTCTCTCTCTCTCCCTCTCCCTTTCCCTATTATTTTTAATGTTTTTTCCTTCTCTCTCTCATTCTTGCTATTTTGCGTCGAAAACCGCCGTCGCTATACCTCCATATCCTTGTAGTGCCTACCATAGCATTAGATACTACCTAAGTAGGTCGTCTAAGCTTTGAGCCATAGGGGTGGTTACCAATGTATTAAGGAGGTTATTAGCCGATTGCCTTTCTTCCAACTTTGCAGTTCTTGGCCAATGGCCGTGACTGGTTTGCTAGCTCGGAGCATTTAGAATTTTTCTAGGCAGCCCTGCTTGTGGTGCCATTGCCTCCCTTGATTTTGGTCAAGGGAGAGAGACTGGTTTGATTATTCTTGAGAGATCATCGATCTTATATTCTAGTATGGCTCAGTGTCTTTTAGGTGCTCCTGGGCCTCCTTCATCCACTCTTTCAGCTTCTTGATGGCTTCGAGTTGGCACCTTGGGTTGGGGTACTCCCCAACCTTAGCACTTCCCTTTTCGACTATCCATGGAGCCGACCTTTCTTCCTTTACGTCAATGACTTTTCTCCCAATAGACACTATTATGACACTTTTAGTTTTGAGGGTGACCTTAGCGTCTCGCCTTTTCTTCCTCCATCTTCAACTCATCTTTTCAATTGAGGTTGCATCAAGGTTGCTAGGCCCTGGTAATGATATATCGATCTGATTTGTCTACGCACGAGTCATGACATGAAATGGGATAGACGTGGCCTCCCTTATCGAGTGTTTCGACACCAAACAAACCTAATGGAATCAATGAATCATTTTTCGCAAACCAGAGGATAGCCTCCATCTAGGGCAATCGACAAAGAGATGAGTGATTCCACACTCAATGCATTAGAGGTCAACCTTATCTCTATTTTCTTGCTCCCTCTTGGGGTAATGCAAAGAAATGTGTCATGGGTAACTGCAAGTCCAACACACGATTGGATCTTGGGTTTGTGCTCTTAGGCCTTTGCCTCTCCCTCTACCTAATGCCATCACTGGTATTGGTCAGATATAAGGACTACACTGCCTTCTTCATCGTATGATATGTATGGGTTTATATAAGGCTCATTGCCACTAGGCTCATCTACATAGTGGACTAGAGTATCACTTAGTGGATGGCTCACGTAAGGTCTAGGTGGTCTAGGGATAATTATAGGATTTATCTCCACTCTAAGAATAGACGGCTTAGCATCATTAGGCACGGGGAGGGCCAATGGGGCTCCTCTTTCAAAGAAGTTCAGTGGTTTGTCTATAAGGTACAGTTGACAATAAGGCTGTAGGTATGGGAGTCTCCGATTTTGTCCGAGAATGCATGGCATCATGCTGAGAACCTACCACAATTACTGCAAGGTCGTGACCTAAGGTGCTAACACTTGGTTGGCAAGTGGTTTTTGCCATAATGCATACATTGGATGTGTGGGTGCGTTGGTTGTCTCATCATCTCCTACAGTTTGGCTATGTCCATCCTAATATCTGCTAGCTCTTGTCTTGAATCAGTATCCTTACCTTTGTTATGTGCGCTTGGGCCTACTCTCTCACTCGGTGTTGAGGTCTCTCGGAACTCATGGCACTGAACTCTTCTCGATTCAAGTCTTTGGAGTGTCTTTCTTGAGCTGGTCATCCACTCTAATAGCTTCTTGAAAGATCCTTGCCGCTGCATCTTGCTGCAAGCTCGAGTTGCCAGCCAAGGCTTTATAGAGCTCTTCGCTTTGTATTCCATTGATGAATACCATGGATAATGCTCTTTCGGTTGGTCTCTTGCCCATAGGGATTCTCTTGAAGAGGCTCCTCACATGGGTCACATAATCTTGAATATCCTCTTTCTCTCTCTGCTTGACGTTCATGAGTCACACTACCAGGTTGTCGGAGTAACCAGGTTTGAAAAATCTCTTAATGAAGAGATTTTTCAAGCCATTGAAATTGGCATGCTCTCTAGTATCCAAACTGGTGTACCAAGTTTCCTTGTCACCTAATAAGAATTCAAAAGCTTGGGAGCATTGAGTAGGATTGGTGAGAACGTTGGCCTCGTAGACTTGCTTAAATTGTTCCACAAAGCTATACATGTTGTCATTTTCTTGGTATTTGTCCACAGCTACTTTGCCACCATAGGAATTTTCAATTGGCTCTTAGAGCCTTAGTTGACTTCTAACCCCACTAGTAGCAATGTTGCTAATGCTGCAACGCTTTGCTCTTATTGTCGTGCTATCTAGTAGTCACTTCATCAAAAGCTCGCTCAATGTGAGGTCTCCTTCTAGGGCTCTCTTGCTCTCCGATGGATTTCTGCCTACTAGGGCTAGCACTCTCTAGATCTCTCACATTTCCATCCTCTAGTGCAAGATCCTAGTTTGATGGTCCTGATTGTATGCACCTACGCCTTGCAAAGCCCTACATGCCAGCTTCCTCTCCTCCTTGAGATCTGCTATGATATCCTCTACAAGTCTACTGCCGTGTTCTAGCTGGGTTTCAGCATCGTATTTGTTCACTAACTACTGGACCACCTTAGAAAAGTCTCCTAGGTCAAGTTCCTCATTTCTTATACAGCATGAGCTGGCCTCTTCCATGTCTAAGTCTTCATGTTGCACCAAGTTGTTGATCAGGTTGATAAGGTTGTGTAAATCCACATCGCTGATAGTGTTGGTCCTCGTTGTGTCTTGCTCTTCGGTCGTGTTCCTTGCCTGGTTGGACCTTTTGGGATTCGATTACCCATCTATGTCTTGGGATCCATATTGTCCAAAATCTCATCCTCTACAACTTGATGGGGCATTTCATGAGGGCTACTATCATGGTCGTCAGTCTCCACTCTTCTTGAAGACTCTGCCTCCTCGCGTCGACGTTTTGTAGCCTCTCGATGCCCAGGAGGGAGCATCTGAGGATGTGGCACCGCATCCTGCTCAACCACAAAAGGGAGTTTTGTGTACGTTGATATATATTGAGTAACATAGACTAGCAATCCTAGTGTTTAATTAAAAAAAACAATGAATACCGGTGATTTTTCTCGGTCCCATTCTCCATACATGCTGAGGTGTGACATTGCAACTCGACGTGCTCGAAAAATACACCCTCGACAACGATCACACATATATCTAATTTTTTGTCGTAGCCATGCATCTCAATTATGAAGACGTAATGTTTCATCCTCACTTGAGGATGTGCTCGTTGACTCATCAGCATACACCGCACTAGGTGATGACGACAACATGATTAAACCTAATTCATGACAACATCAAGTTTGTTATTCATATGTTTACATAAAAACTTCAAGCTAGTGTATTAATTATTCTAAGATCTCAATTTTAAATACACAAAACTTATCATAAATACATAAAAACTTATTATAAGAACTTACTATCAAAACTTATCTTTTAAAAAAAAACTCATGATAAAAGCTACATGTGTGTCTATACCTACGTTTACGTACGCATCTAAATTTAAGTTTGTTTGCGCGTCTATAAGCGCGTTTACATAAACTTAGACGCGCATATACACGCGAAAATAGACGCAAAAGCAAAATTCAAAAGATACTTGAATCATTTCTTTTCAAATTGCGCCTTTCCTTTCTTGCGTTTTTTGTGAGTTTTGAAGCTCGAGTTTAGCCGACATGCAGTTTACCTCCACTAGTCTCTTCATGCCTCACCTCCTCATGACTCACGTCTTCTTTCACTTCAAAGAGACAAGAGGAGAAAAAGAAAAGCCAAGGAGAGGAAGAAAGTGAGAACAAGAGAGAGGAGAACAAGAGGAAGAAGAAGCAAAGGGAGGAGTCAACAAGCAGCAAGCAAGCATCAAGGGAGAGTAACTCACCAAGGAGAGAAAGAAGGAGAAGGAAAAAGCACCACCACCCGCCACACCAAACACCCAAGGTGAGTCCTCTCTTTCTCTCTCTCTCTCTCTCTCTCTCTCTCTCTCTGTGTATTAGGATCTATGATTGAACTTTTTATAGCATAAATAAATCATGAATGGCGGTCGTCGGATTGAAATCAGCCGACTAAGCGCGTTTGCCAGCGCGTCTAAATTTTAGTACAGATGTAGGTATAGACATGAAGCTATGTTTGCTGTCATTGCGTCTATGGTCGTGTCTCATAGAACATGTATTCTGTATCTGAGACACGAGAATACACGCGCTCTGCATAGAAGAAGCTTTGACTTCAGAGTCGTGTCTCCAGGCACGTGTACCCTGCATGTCAGACGTGGAAATACACGCACCCTGTCCAAAAGCTTTGACTTCAGAGTCGTGTCTCCAGTCGCGTGTATTCTGCATTCCACACGCGAGGATGCACGCGCGCCCAGAAGCATTGACTTTAGAATCACATCTGAGAGCGCGTCTATGCTGCATCTCAGATGCAGATATATACGTGCTGTGACCAGAGGGTTGACCTCAGGGATACGTCTGAGAGCGCGTCTATCCTGTATTTCAGACGTGATTATACACGCACCAGCCAGCTCTGATAAAAAATAATTTTTTATTTCTAAAATTGTACGAATTTATCTTTTTTCTGTGTTTTGTTTGCAGATTTCGCATCCTGGTTCATCTAGCAATGACCCAGATTTGGATTGCATCAATGATACATTGGGCTTGTTCATCAGAGGGGTCAATGCATTTTTTGGAGGTTTTTCTAGTAAGGAAGACTTCATGGGAGAGATGACTAGACACCTTGGCCGCTCTCCCACAGTAGACGAGGTGTTCAACGTCATGTCTAGAACGCCTCTGACGTCTTTGCCTGGCACTACTTCCCAAACACCAAATGTCCAAACTCTAATTGCAAGTACTCTACGTGCAACACCTGTACATGCATCGGCTGAAGCACAAGCATTAGCCGACTCACGTGCATTTGCAAAAGCACGTGCATCCAGCGAGGCAAAGGGTAGTTGATAGAGAGGGAGGAGGGAGAGTCGAGGGGGAGGACGAGGCTTGTGTGGGGGTTGCCTAGGAGGTGGCGGGTGATCAACCTCACCAGAAAATCACATAGAGGAGCCAGTATGCCAGTACTATAGAGTTACAGATATTGGTGGCATCTTCCATGATGATGGAGGAAGTCATGGAATGGCGTACATGAGGAGCTCGTACTGCATGCGACGTATAGAGATTGTTTCGTTTACTTCAAGAATCAGAAAAGCAGCTTGTGGCAGGAGGTGTTGAGGGCAATCCATAGGAGGTACCCAAATCTTGAGGGTTAGCGATTCTCCGATGATTGGGGACGCACAAAGGTGAGGGATTTTCTTCACAACAAAATATCCCACCTCATGACACGTGCCAGGGAGTCAGTGCAGAGATAGGAGAAGGGGCGTGGAGCCTATAGCCAAGCACCTATGTGCCACCCGCATAGAGTGAAAGAAAGCCAAGAAGAAAGTAGCAGAGAAAGTGAAGAGTTGCCAGCACGCAGAGGCGCGACGCATCCAAATGGAAACCATGGGATTGTCGCATTACGAATCGGGCGGCATAGAGTCGTGGGAGGCAGAGTTTATAAGTATATTTTGATTTTTAGTTTTTTAAAATTTATATTTCTTTCAATTCTTTATATAATTTATTTTAATACATTGTGTCTCATAATTGTTTGTATATATCATAATTGTTTTGCAGAATACTATCGTTGGTAGGATACCTATTCCTAAAGAGATAGGTTATCATCGAGGCCATAACCGCGCAGCCACATGGCTTCACTTCTATGAGGAGGATCTCATCACTGAGAAGCAATACAATCGGGCTATGAGGATTCGACAACCAGAGGAGGTATGTTTTTCTTACTTTCCTATCAAAAGTATAGCTAATTAGAACTTTTTCTTTGCAATTGTATGTAAGCAACCTTGATCTTTTGTGTGTGTAGGCGAACCCTGATGTGGAGCATAGCGAGGAGGGGAATAGTGATGCTAGTAGCCATGGTGGTGCTAGCGAAGATGTTTCTTCTTCATATTTGTAGAGGAGTACCATACCTCCTCTATGGCCTTGTTTTCTTGTATATTGATTATCCATTGTGTTTTTTTCCCAAATGCATAATTTTCCAATTCTGTTTTTCGCATCTATCTGCCCATCTAAATTGCAAAAAACGCGCGTTTATAATCGCGTCTAAAATGCAGCGTACATGCGCTACATAATTCAAATTAAAAAAAAGAAATTAAATATCTTTTTAAAAAATAAGATTTTTGGTTTTGCATTTGCGTCTATCGGCGCTTGTAAAAGTGCATCTATGGGCGTGGCTATATGCCCGTCTAATTTGCCATGTGGACGCGCTGGCAGACCCAAAAAAGAAATTAAATAAATAATAATTTTGGTTTTTTTATGTGCTTGTATTCACGCGTGTATATGCGCATCTACCGTGTGTCTATTTCTCCGTGTAATTTCTTCATACATAGGACTATAGATGCGAGATTCTAGATGCACAAATAGACGGGCCAGTAGACGCGCCCGTAAGATTTCCTCTCAATTCAAAAATCGCGTCTAAAAGTGCGTCTAAGAGGCCTTTTTGTTGTACTGGTTTGCATCGTGATGGCTCTTCTTACCCTCAGAATCCTCCCCTTCACCCGATCGTGGCAGCTTCCATCAACAGCTTCCCTTCTCACGACCACTCCCCTTACTCTCTGATAGCTTCGCGTTCTTATTTTCCTCTCCCTTCCTCACGACCATGGGAAGAGGGGGGTAGGGGCTCCCTCCCCCACGTGGCTTTTTGCATTAAATCCCATATTATCCCCTTGACCTCCTCCCAAGAGGAGGTTCTTATGAAAATATGCGGGTTTCATTAAACCATGTCTCGTTTGGCACAGTGGAGAGTATATTAGTAAAGACCGAGCCGTCCGTAATGCCACATTGTCATTTTCCCGAGACTTCACACAGCCTCGTAATATTTTTAGCAAAAATATTACATATTTATCCAACTATAAAAATAACCAAAATACTTGTTGTGAAGATCAAAAACCCCAAACTTCCTACCTATCTCAAGCTTTGGTTTGGGGATGAAACCCTTACTTCGATACTCGATTTGAAGCATATAAGCACTCAAGCTTGAATCCATTGGTCCCGGCAGCAAAATCAAAATGTAGAGGTGAGCTGAAGCGCAACCGCCAAGACCCACAAACCACTTATTGTTCAAGCTTTTCAAGTAAGCACTAATGGTTACCTCTCACATAGCGAACACACTATCCCTCTCTATGAGTGTAGTAGGCTTACCTTAATGCCCGATCTAGTTGCTTCCTCTCTCAAGAACTTCGATAGCTCCATGATTTGTGATGCAAGCTCAAGCATCCTCAAGCCTTTTCCTCCAAAGTCCAGCCTCCATAGCCATGTGTGAGACGAGAGAATAGAAGAGATGAAGAAGAGAGGAGATGGTGGAGGGATTCAACTCCAAGATCCCTCACCCTCACACACTCACTCCCTCACTCTTTCACACTCCCTCCATTCAACACTCACAAGTAAGCAAGTAAGAGAAAATAAGAAGAGAAGAAGAAGAGTCCACTTTGCCACACACCAAAGAATCAGCTTTCAGTCACTTTTTGAACTTTATATACATGCCTCCCATGGGCATCCATCCCCTTTTTACATGGCCGGTTGTGGCCTAGGCCCTTTTTTCCATTGTCATCCTACCTTCCTAGCTTTCTTTCTACAGCCCATCTACCTTTACAATTTGCATGAGTGAGAGCCCAATGCTCTTAAAAAAAATCCTGATGCGCCTTGTGCTCTTTTACAAAAGTATTGACTTGCGCTTTTTCTTGTGCGCATTTCTCCTTGATTTAGGAAATTTTTGTGCTTCTTGTGTTTCCACATTCTTCTTAGTGCGCCTTCGTCTTCCGTTTCACTTTTTCCTTGGCCTTGTCCTCTGCTTTAGATTTTTTGGATTCTCCACACCTTGTTTGTCTGAAGGGTTGACAAAGGCCCAAGAACACATGAAGCTCTATGGTGACGAGAAAAGGAAATCCCTTAAGGTTCAAGAAGGCAAGTTGTCCCCCTAAAAGTGCCAAGTCAAACTACTCTACACTCAAGGATGGCTATAGCAATAAGTTGCCGCGTTGTTATTATGGGCCATACAAGATAGTCAAGAGAGTTGGTGGCTTTTCTTATCAATACAACTCTCTCCCTCCACTAATATTCATGGTTTCTTTTATGTGAGTTGGCTAAAACCTTTTATTGGGTCCCTCAAGGACTATGTGGACTACGTGGAGGAGGTATCGCCCATGGATAAAGATGGCATCATTTAGTATACTTCTAAGGCAACCATTGGACAAAGAGAAAAGAAGTTTAAAACTTAGTCCATTAAATAATATTTGATTAAATAGTAGGCTTCAGCCTTGGAAGAATCTTGGATACTAGTATCTATTTTGGACAAATTTTTCCATCTCAAATATGCAATCTTGGCTGAAGACTAGCTCAATTTTGTCATGTTTGGATTAGAGAGAGCACACTATTAGAAAATAAATTTTACCCTACATTAATAATAGCCAAGTGTAATTTATCTAGGTAAAAGTACACTTCAATAGCTTTTTTTTAACTTGTCACATGTCTCATTCAAAGATGTTGATAGAAAGTTATGTTGAATTTTTTGCACCATGCCTATTATGGATATCATGTGGTCCCTTGTTTGTAAGACCCTAACTATCAAGAATTGGTGGCCATCCTCAAAATTTATTAACTCTTACATGATGTTCATATCATTTATATATCTATACACCCCAATTCCACATGGATTTGAGCTTTCTCACATATATTTCACATTTTCTAATCCTTAATAAAGTAGTACTCTATAATCTCACTATTGAGCCAAACTAATAAGTCCTCACTTTGGGTTGTGATGAAATATAAAAGGTGAGATATACCTCAAAATGGTATATAAGGTGCAAAGAGACTTAATTAAGGCATCAATTAATCAAATAATCAAGTCAATTAACCTTCTATTAGACTTTTATACTTTCCTCTCTCTCTTTTTTTCGTAAATACCTTCCTCTCTCTGTCTCTCTCTCCCTCTCTTTTTCACTCTCTTCTTGTCTTTCTTTTATCTATCTAGTCTTTCTCTCTTCTATTTTGTCGCTTTATCTCTCCTTTCTACAATCTTCTCTCTTCTCTCTTCTTCCTCTCTAATTCTCTTCATTACCACTATCATTGTTAATTTCAACAGGGAAACATGCAAAAACTTGCCATTTCTTGTGGCAAACATTACTCCTAATGCCTTATACTATCTATTTAGTACAAAATTTCTAATGTCTAGTAATCACAACATTAATTTCTTGATTATCAATCCATTCATAATTTTGTGTAAGTTAATTTTAAAAATACCATACTTTATTAGAATGCAACAAAACTTCATAGAAACACCCCTTAGGTGACCAACAACTCATCATTTGTTTTTTAGAAGAAAAATGCTGGTAGAACCATGGTCTGAACTCTAGCATTAGAGCCACTTTTGTAGTAAAAATTGGCTCTAGGCACTATACTTTGGATCAAGGATCTATTGGATTTTATTGAAAAAACAAAGCATGGCCTCTTGGCCATCCAAAGTGTGGGTTGTGAAGTTTTGTGGCATTCTAATAAAAGATTATAAATTTTCAATCATTTGATGGATTGTGTGTATGCAACTACATTAACCTAACTTAGGGGTATAAATGGATTAGAAGTCATTTTTCTTCTCATTTTCACATCTTACTTTCATTCCTTTCTCCATTATCACATCCTAACCTTTATCTCTCCTCCATCTTGCCTATTCTGAGCTTGCATGGCATGCACAAGCAAGATCCTTAGTATTTCCTAGCAAAGACTTTGTACTAAGACTAACCTAGAGTGCAACTTGGAGTCTCCTTTAGTATATCAATAGATGCATCCCCTAGAGCACAAACACCACCCTAGAAGAAGAGGAGAAGAAGATTACGTGGCACTATTTTCCGATGAGAGATAGTATCTAGTGAGGCTATGAGTCCCGTATCTCGAAAACATACTTTTAGAAGGTGATTCAAAAAAAATAGGTAGGACTTATAGTTGACCAAGTTGGGAAGACATTGTGGGAAGGCATCGGGCATGAAAGAATGGTTGCCCATTGCCACAAAGAGGACTACTACAGCTATAGTGGCCCTGCAAATGGCTATTGAGGGGTTTTTCATTGAACTATTTGATAATACACAGCTAGCGACCATCCGTGTAAAGTATGTTACAATCCATTGGACAAATATATAAACTTTATAATTATTAATTGGCATCAACATAGCAAGGGAACTCATCGATAGGTGTAAGAAACTTTGGAAAGCCAAAAGATTTTGTATACTCTGTGATAATGGAATATATTTGTATTAAAGACATGAGGAGAAAATGTATGAAAAGAAATAGTGAAACAAAAAATAAATTAGCCCTATCTTAAAACCCTTAAGTTTTTGTAACGTGTCCACTAGAATCATCCAGGACGCGTCTTAGCAGTCCATCGGAAAGGATGTCTAGAATACTCCACCCGGCACTCCCACGGAATGTTACGGGTTTTGCAATCTAGGTCTTCCCGTGTCTGCCACGTAGCGGAAGTATCCTGGCCGTTTCCCACTTAGGATCGACCGGAATTAGTGTTTTCCTGTTTGGTCATTAGCTAACAGCAACTAGCGTCGGACCCGAGCGAACTACTTTACACAGAAGCGCCAGGTCCGAAGCGGATTCACGCTGCACTTGGTTCAAGGAGAATGGAAAACGAGAGGGATGCAAGGCTCAACCTCTCTGCCATAAGGCATAGTCCCATTCCGTTCCCCTAAAACAGCGTAAATCGGGTAAGATGTACCTCTAGGTCGTCGTTCTCGTAATTCGTTTTGATAATGATGATCATCCCACTGTTCTTCGAGATTTTTGAGAAAAGTTCCCGGCTAACCGGGACCACCCAACCGTAGGACGGACCCAAGGTCCATCCTCCGCACTTTCCTCGGTTTGTTTTAGTTATGTAATTATCTAACACATTAATTTGACATATAACAACCAGCTTCTTTAATTAATCTTGTTAAGCACTGGTTCCTTCACGTAATCTTACCACGTGACATAGAAAAACAATATCAGACAAATTCTTTATTATCATTTCATCATTTTATCTTTGAAATACAATGAGTTCCGCCCGTAGGCTTATCCATAATCCGCCCGAAGGCTCATCCAGTAATCCGCTGGGGATCACTATACCAAGCTTCTGCCCGTAGACTAGTATGCGGGCCTCGAGATCCAATCCCGAGTCACGTTAGTCTCTTGTGCAGGACCCGAAAGGCGAGGGATTTACGGCCAGAGCCCCCCCTGGCACCCAAGCGTTCTCCTGCTCCAAGTAGAGCTCAACGGAAAGACCTCTCGTGGCGGGTTCGGTCCACGTTCCTGGCACGGTCAACAACCCCCTTGGTTAGGGTCAGGCAGGCAGTCGGGGGTAACTGAAGCTGCCCCTCCCTTCAGGCCTTCAACCTGAAGCATTTATATATCTTTTCATCCTTTAGTTCCTTGAACAAACAATGCAAACAGTGCTTTCTAAACTGTTACAAGCACAATCAATTCCAGTGGTCGTTTATTTGGCAAACTGTTAAGGAGTGAATCCTTCTCTCCGAATGCATCCAGCATTCGATCTGGAATCAATTTCAACTTGGCAAGATTCCTATTGTCCTTGGGTTAGGGTCATACCCTGTTAACCCAACTTAACCAATACCTTAGGTTTTATTAATAGTAAATCCCGGTGGCCATGTCGCTTTAATTTACTGATTAATCATTTGCGTCCAAGCACATACCTAACTTCCCTTAACTTGGCAAATTTCCCCTAATGAGGGCGAAGTAACAGGATGACTACCCATCCCCTTGCAAGTTAAACCTGCGCAAGAACCTGCCAACCTCATTCCAAGGAATGGCAAAACTTTCTTATGATCAAACCACAAAGCTATGCGACGTTGCAACTTGTTGTACAAGTGTCGCTTCCATTCCAAGAGATCATTTCACCCATTGAGTGGTGTTTTCCGGTCAAAGAATTATGATTAGACCCGAAGTAGGGTTTAGGGTGTCTTCTTACTCACCCCAATCCTAATTGCACTAAACCGTCAACGTTCGGTCCTAGGGATTCCAACTCAACCCAAGTTCTAGCACTAGGTCGAATGATCCTTAGGGTAGAAACCCTAGATCATTATTTGCGTGCGCGTCCCATTGGCTCAACTTTCCGGGAAGGTGGGTAGGACCTTTGGGTTTGAGGACTTCGACTTGGTGTCCAAGTAGGATACTTGGCTACATCTCTAACGTGCCAAGCCCTAGCTAGTACTTGAGGTTTTTATTGAATCGGCTAGCTATGCCTATACGAAGCCCTAGCAGTCGTGATACCACAAATGACTTGGGTAAATTGACCTACTTGTCTTTGACAAGGACAATTCTTTCCTAGAGATGATATACTTTATCTAAAGTAGGAAAATAGTTGCAAAATGTTACAATACATGTAAACCTGTAATTCATTACTTCCACGTACCATAAGATCCGCAATAGCCCTATCCCTTTTTAGTTAAAGGCAAGATAATTTGAAGAATAACCTACATAGGGCTTACTAGGATTTAAATCAAGGGATAACACCTACAACCTTGTGTCTAAGTATTTACATTTCATGTTTTTATAAGCCATGCAATCATTCCTAAATACTACATGATGAATGAAATTTGCGAAAGTATAAGTGCGACCCTTAGATACAACAACATCGTGAATGAAGTTCATGCAATACTAAGGCAAGAGTCGATTTAATCTATTTGCAAGCATAATTTCCCATGCAACTTATATAAGATCGGGGATCCTTTTTCATGCCGTGAAACAGAAGTTAACAAATCCCTCACGCGAATCATAACGAAGGGAGTTATTGACTAAATGCAACATACTCCTTTCCTACATGACCAGCGCATTTTAACAATTTCCCCTTTCACCCTAGGCCATATGTGGCTTTCATTTTGAAAATGCATGACAAGACAGTTTGCAACTAAGTTCATAGGGAGAATAAGTGCTTTTCATTCATAACTTTGTAGATGCATGATATGCACGGATCCTTTATCTATAATTTATCGAATGTACTAGTGTCACTACCCATGAATTATTGATAACGTAGAATGAATTTTCCTATGGAATTAAGCGTATTTAAAACATCTCTTCATGTGGAAATATATTCACGGAACCTGGATTTGTGGATCCGCGGTGATATCCACGTGTAAGTCCGGGGAAGAACCTCCCGCAGGTGCGCCTTGCGTCTTCTTGGGAGCCATCGTTGATGACTTGAACTCCGGGATTCCTGCTATCCTTGGCAAAACAACCTCCAAGTCTATCCGCTTCTCCCTTACGCCAGAATACCCGTCACAAGGTGTGGGATTTTAAGCCCGCTGGGTAAAGACCGCGTGCACAGGGCTTAGGGCCTTCCCTTTAGAAGCTTCTAGGAAGCTTCTATCCTTTTCAGAAAACATGGGTGGGAGAAGTAATGATTGGGGGGAAAATTTGACGACGGCAGGGGGAAAAAAACTATGATGGAGACCCCTATGGTCGTGGCGGCAGCCTGGCAGAATCTGGTGCAGCACGGCAGCGTTCATCAACACGTCGGCCTATCCTCCTCGGATGCAGCACGGTGACTGCCGGCCTGAGCAGGCGGCGACCCCAGGCCCCACTTCGCAATCCTCCTCTCCTTCTCTGCACGGCGACAAGTGTCAGAGCCTCCTCCTCCTCAGCACGGCGACTAGTATCCGCCCTCCTCCTCTGCACGTAAGCGGGTGTTTATATAGGCATGGGGGGGGAGAGAAGGGCTCCACCACGTGGCCCCTTGCATGGGTTCCCCCCTCCCATGCAGCCCACGACTCTTCCATGTCCCATTCCCCCACACTCCCTCTTCTCCAGCCGTGCATCGGCTGGGGAAAAGGGATAAAAATAAAAAAATTTGCCTTGATAATATTCACTTTGCCCCTCCCAAGAGGGTGTTTACATGTGATTTGCGGGTTTGAACTCTCGGGTTTTCCTTGCCAATGCGGAGGTCCCGATTTCTTGCGTGTAGGTCACAGATCACACTGCCGGTAATTCCAACAAGAAGGATAACCTTTGCACGAGGTTTTACGCGGTGTGTGGGAAGTCAATATTCACAGGTGGGAATATTACATTCTCTCCCTCTTAGAAGAATCGAGATGTCCTCATCTCGAGATAAACTGGGGATATCGAAGATTGAGAGAATTTTTATCCATCCAGGTAGCATCCTCTTCGGGATAATCTTTCGACTGGACGAGGCATTCTTTCAAGGTTCTAGATCTCAACTGTCTCTCCCTAACATCTAAAACCTTTTCCGGTCTTAGTTCAAGGACTCCTTGACTAGGCATTACAATTTGTTGGTCATCAAGTACATGATTAGGGTTGGGCACATATTTTTTTAAGAGACTAATATGGAATACATTGTGAACTTTTAGGTTATCCGGAAGTTGCAATTTATAAGCATTGGGTCCTAGGCATTTGAGGATTTTATACGGCCCACAATACCTTGGACTTAGCTTCTTGCATTCTCCTAGAGATAGAGAACTCCTTTTTGGGCGTACATGAATGAAGACCATGTCTCCTTCTCTGAAGACCCTCTCTTGGCGTTTCAAATCCGCATATGCCTTTTGTCTATCTTTGGCTGCTTGTATGTCTTGTCTTATTGACCTTATTTGGTCATCCATGTCCTCCAACATTTGTCTTGAAGCTTCCACTCTTAGGGTTGGATCAGAAAAGTTTAGGGGACTTCGACAATCATGACCATACAATGCCTGGAAAGGGGTCATTTGGATGCTCTGCTGGTAAGAAGCATTGTAGGAAAATTCTACTAACGGCAAGTACTGAATCCACCTCTTCGGCTCCCGACAGCAGTATGCCCTAAGCATATCCTCAATGATTTGATTTACTCGCTCTGTTTGTCCATCTGTTTGGGGATGGTAGGCGGTGCTAAAACAGAGTTGAGTTCCAATAGCTTCAAAGATAGCTCTCCAGAAGTATGAAGTGAAGAGAGAGTCTCGATCGCTAATGATCCTTCTAGGTAACCCATGTAGCTTGAATATCTCCTTGATAAACAACCTTGCAATGTCGGAGGCTTTATAGTTTGTCTTTACTGGAATCAGGTGTGCAACCTTAGTAAGCATGTCAACTACAACCATAATGGAGTTGTATCCTCCCTGGACTTGGGGTAAGCCCACCACAAAATCCATACTGATGAATTCCCATTTCATTTGGGGAATGTCAAGTGGTTGCAATTTCCCTGGCATCATGACGTGTTCAGCCTTGATACGTTGGCAAGACAAACATTCAGTGACATATTTGAGAACGTCACCTTTGAGCCTCTCCCAATGGTAGCTCTTCCTAACTGCATTAAGAGTTTTTGCATAGCCAGGATGTCCTGCGAAAGGGGAATCATGAGCTTCCCATAATATCTTCTACTTAAGTGACTGGCTTGTTGGTATACATAGCCTTGTTCTGTAGTAGACAAGTCCATAATCAATGGAAAATTCCCGATACTTAGCTTGTGACTTCAGATTCTGCTCCTTGGTAGATATTTCTTTTATCATGGTTTGGTAGGCCAAATCATGGCATGCTTCCTCTCTAGCTAGTTCGAGTATAGGGTTGCTTGGCATAGATACCTTTGTAGCCAGAGATCTGGCCGTTGAAGGATTCTGCAAGATTAGGGAATTTAGGAATGCCTTGCGACTGAGTGCATCGGCAACTACATTCTCTTTCCCTGGTCGATACTTGATTTCAAAATCATACTCCTCCAATACTTCAATCCATCGACGTTGCCTCATGTTGAGCTCGTTCTGGGTAAAAATCCATTTGAGACTCTTATGATCGGTTACTAGAGTAAACTTGTTACCCAACAAGTAGTGTCTCCAAAGCTTTAGAGCATGGATGACAGCTAATAACTCCAGATCATGCGTGGCATAATTCTTTTCATGACTCTTCAATTTCCTTGAAGAATATGCTACTGGATGACCTTCCTGCATAAGTACACACCCCAAGGCAAGAATGCTGGCATCAGTTACTACCTCGAACTCCTTATTGAGGTCAGGAAGTTTTAGAATAGGTGCTGATACCAAACATTGCTTCAATTGGTCGAAGCTATTTTGTTCGGGAGTTGACCATGTAATAGAAGTCTGCTTCTTTAGTAAGTCGGTAAGAGGTGCTGCAATCAAAGCATAGTTTTTGATAAAGACCCTATACCATCCTGTCAAGCCAAGAAAACTGCGTATTTCTTTGACGGATACTGGTATTGGCCATTCAAGCACATCACTGACTTTGGCTGGGTCTAGTGATATTCCTTCTGATGATACTAAGAATCCTAGATATTCAATCTGACGTTTGAAGAATGCACATTTCTTCATTTTTGCATACAGCTTATGAGACCTCATTGTTTCAAGGATAATCCGAAGTTGAGGTTCATGATCTTCTTCCTGTTTAGAATAAACTAAGGTGTCATCGAAGAAGACAAGCACGAAATCATCAAGATATGGTCTAAAAATATCCTGCATTAATCTATTGAAGGTGGCAGGTGCATTTGTAAGCCCGAATGACATAACCAAGAATTCAAAGTGCCCATATCTTGTATTGAAGGCTGTTTTTGGAATATCTTCATCCTTGATCCTGATTTGATAGTAACCTGACCTAAGATCAATTTTGGAGAAGATCTTTGCACCTTGAAGGCGATCAAGAAGCTCATCTATTCTAGGAATAGGATACTTGTTCTTGACTGTTGATTGATTCAACCCATGGTAATCAATACATAGTCGAAGTGTCCCATCTTTCTTTTTCTGGAATAGTACTGGAGCTCCCCATGGTGAGTTGCTAGGCCGGATGTAACCCTGATCTAACAGTTGCTTGAGTTGTTCCTTCAACTCAATAGCTTCTAGTATGGACATTCTATAAGGTCTCTTTGCAATTGGCGCAGCTCCAGGCATTAGCCTTATTTCATGATCAACTTCTCTTGGAGGTGGAAGTTTAGTTAATTCCTCAGGGAATACGTCAGCGTATTCCTTTAGCCAAGAGGGTCCCTCATGAGACTCTTGCCCTTGATCTAATTTGTTGAGTTTGATCAGGTAAACAGGTAATCCTTTTCTAACCCCTTTTATGATCCGCGATACTTTGGCTAACTGGATTCTTGGCACTCCTGCCTCACCTTGAGATGTAACAAACTCTCTTTCAGAGTTTCGAAAGGAAACTTGACCCTTTCCACAGTGGATGTGAGCGTCATTAGGCTTAAGCCAATCCATCCCGAGTAGACACTCATGGATACCTAAATTCATGACTCTGAATTTGACTGAGGTTTTCTTTCCTCCCAGAGAGAACTCCTCCTTAGCAGTTTGCCTGGTACAAGTTACCTCACGACCGTTTGCCAATTCCACAAGTAGGGTAGGAGCTTCTACTGTGGCTATTCCTAATCTTTTAGCACACGCTGGTGAGATAAAGGAATGTGTACTGCCACAATCAATCAAGGTTTTGAAACCTTTACCTTGATAGTCCGACGGTGTTTGAATCACCGAGAACTGGCGATTCGGCCCCTTCTTGTGTAAAGCGGCATGGACTATCGCTCTTTCGAACTCTGCTTCCATAGTCGGATCTTCCTCTTCTTCTGCTTCACATCTTTGCCTATTGGTAATGCAGGCAGTTCTCCCTCTTCCACGGGTGGCGGCTCCTTGACCGCGGCCTGCACCTTGACGGTGTCCCTCGCTGAGCTTGGGACATTGCCTTTTGAAGTGATCGAGTTCGTTGCAGTGGAAACATCGGAGGTTTCGGCCATTACTGTGCGTAGGAACAAAGTTATTGACGTTATTTGTCCTTGCTTTCTTCCTTTGTCCCTGATTGTGGCCTTGAACTCTCTTAACTTGGGGTCTGAATGCTCCTCTGTTCGGGTCGCTATAAGACCAATTTTTAATACCCCTTGGTTTAGCTTGCACTTCCTGAATTATAGGTGCCGCTCGAATGAGTGCATCCTGAAGATCTGATGGTCGCATAGATTCGAGACGAGTATTTAGAGGTGGATTTAAGCCCGCGCAAAATTTGGACACCTGCTGCGTCGTGTCCATTTGTGGCGCATACTTTAAGAGTGAGACAAATTTAGAGTAGTATGCGTCAAGGGTGAGTCCTAACTGTTTTAACTCATAGAACTCATTCATCTTCTGTGTGCGATATGCAGGTGGCAAATATCTCCCCTGCACGGCTTGCTTTAACTTCTCCCAGGTAACGGACCCTTCTGAAGTCCCTTGATCCCTGCACCATTGTTTCCACCATAATCTAGCTTCACCGGTGAGTTTTAATTTGGTGAGCATGGCCTGATTGGTAGGAGCAGTACCAGCTGCTTCGAAGTAATCCTCCATAGATTCAATCCAAATTTCAGCATCAGACTGGACGAATCTGCCTTTCCCGTCAAACTTGGGTGGCTTTATCTGCTTGAGGAGGAACTTCTTCTCCTAGATCACAGCAGTACTTGATGTAGGGGGCGAATTTGGAACCTGTACCTGGGGTTGTGCCTGGATAAAAGTTTTCTTAATGTTATTGTATGATAGTTGACATTAGCTTATCCTCAGTTCAGCTATCTCGTAAATCATGAAGCTACTTAACTTTTTGTAACAACCCTGATGCACAATCGGATATTGATAAAAGAAGTCCTTATTTATATTTACATGGGCGTAGCCTTATACAACATCTCGTGTGATGATAATCCAATCATTACATTTAGTTTGGGGAGAACAACATTGTATTGGATTTGTCTACAGGAACTGTGTTATAGTAGGGTTTTGGGTCATGGATCTTTAGGAATCGATAATTCATCAGAAGTTCAGGATATCCTTCCCGCTGGAATCCATACTTCCCATGGCGGCCCAACACCTTAATCCTGTCGGCTGGGATTACACGGGTTACTTCCTCATATACATATGAGTTCAATTCAACCCTCCGACCTTGAATATGCAAAGTCGAATTTACGTGAGCTTCCACAAAAATGAACAGCTTCACAACTTTCAAATCTTCCAACCACTTGATCCTCTTTAGGTTGGTTTGTAGATAAGCGAACCGGTGGGCAGCTATGTAGTAGATTCCTGAAGACCCAGTCCATCTTCGTTCTGTATATAAAGGTGATGGATTATAAATCTGCTCCAGGATGTTCATCATTTCAACTCTCTGCCTATAATGCGGAGAATGCATTGTAGTCATAAACATGATCCGGAACACCAAAAACTTGTTCCACGCTTCATAGTTCTACAAGACAGTATTGAAGATGGGGAAATGTTTGGACAGCAACAATTTCTTTACTTTATTTTATTGAGATCTCACGAAACAATTCCATTGTTGGTCGGCTCTGATACCAACTGTAACGTGTCCACTAGAATCATCCAGGACGCGTCTTAGCAGTCCATCGGAAAGGATGTCTAGAATACTCCGCCCGGCACTCCCACGGAATGTTACGGGTTTTGCAATCTAGGTCTTCCCGTGTCTGCCACGTAGCGGAAGTATCCTGGCCGTTTCCCACTTAGGATCGACCGGAATTAGTGTTTTCCTGTTTGGTCATTAGCTAACAGCAACTAGCGTCAGACCCGAGCGAACTACTTTACGCAGAAGCGCCAGGTCCGAAGCAGATTCACGCTACACTTGGTTCAAGGAGAATGGGAAACGAGAGGGATGTAAGGCTCAACCTCTCTGCCATAAGGCATAGTCCCATTCCGTTCCCCTAAAACAGCGTAAATCGGGTAAGATGTACCTCTAGGTCGTCGTTCTCGTAATTCGTTTTGATAATGATGATCATCCCACTGTTCTTCGAGATTTTTGAGAAAAGTTCCCGGCTAACCGGGACCACCCAACCGCAGGATGGACCTAAGGTCCATCCTCCGCACTTTCCTCGGTTTGTTTTAGTTATGTAATTATCTAACACATTAATTTGACATATAACAACCAGCTTCTTTAATTAATCCTGTTAAGCACTGGTTCCTTCACGTAATCTTACCACGTGACATAGAAAAACAATATCAGACAAATTCTTTATTATCATTTCATCATTTTATCTTTGAAATACAATGAGTTCCGCCCGTAGGCTTATCCATAATCCGCCCGAAGGCTCATCCAGTAATCCGCTGGGTATCACTATACCAAGCTTCTGCCCGTAGACTAGTATGCGGGCCTCGAGATCCAATCCCGAGTCACGTTAGTCTCTTGTGCAGGACCCGGAAGGCGAGGGATTTACGGCCAGAGCCCCCCCTGGCACCCAAGCGTCCTCCTGCTCCAAGTAGAGCTCAACGGAAAGACCTCTCGTGGCGGGTTCGGTCCACGTTCCCGGAACGGTCAACAACCCCCTTGGTTAGGGTCAGGCAGGCAGTCGGGGGTAACTGAAGCTGCCCCTCCCTTCAGGCCTTCAACCTGAAGCATTTATATATCTTTTCATCCTTTAGTTCCTTGAACAAACAATGCAAACAGTGCTTTCTAAACTGTTACAAGCACAATCAATTCCAGTGGTCGTTTATTTGGCAAACTGTTAAGGAGTGAATCCTTCTCTCCGAATGCATCCAACATTCGATCCGGAATCAATTTCAACTTGGCAAGATTCCTATTGTCCTTGGGTTAGGGTCATACCCTGTTAACCCAACTTAACCAATACCTTAGGTTTTATTAATAGTAAATCCCGGCGGCCATGTCGCTTTAATTTACTGATTAATCATTTGCGTCCAAGCACATACCTAACTTCCCTTAACTTGGCAAATTTCCCCTAATGAGGGCGAAGTAACAGGATGACTACCCATCCCCTTGCAAGTTAAACCTGCGCAAGAACCTGCCAACCTCATTCCAAGGAATGGCAAAACTTTCTTATGATCAAACCACAAAGCTATGCGACGTTGCAACTTGTTGTACAAGTGTCGCTTCCATTCCAAGAGATCATTTCACCCATTGAGTGGTGTTTTCCGGTCAAAGAATTATGATTAGACTCGAAGTAGGGTTTAGGGTGTCTTCTTACTCACCCCAATCCTAATTGCACTAAACCGTCAACGTTCGGTCCTAGGGATTCCAACTCAACCCAAGTTCTAGCACTAGGTCGAATGATCCTTAGGGTAGAAACCCTAGATCATTATTTGTGTGCGCGTCCCATTGGCTCAACTTTCCGGGAAGGTGGGTAGGACCTTTGGGTTTGAGGACTTCGACTTGGTGTCCAAGTAGGATACTTGGCTACATCTCTAACGTGCCAAGCCCTAGCTAGTACTTGAGGTTTTTATTGAATCGGCTAGCTATGCCTATACGAAGCCCTAGCAGTCGTGATACCACAAATGACTTGGGTAAATTGACCTACTTGTCTTTGACAAGGACAATTCTTTCCTAGAGATGATATACTTTATCTAAAGTAGGAAAATAGTTGCAAAATGTTACAATACATGTAAACCTGTAATTCATTACTTCCACGTACCATAAGATCCGCAATAGCCCTATCCCTTTTTAGTTAAAGGCAAGATAATTTGAAGAATAACCTACATAGGGCTTACTAGGATTTAAATCAAGGGATAACACCTACAACCTTGTGTCTAAGTATTTACATTTCATGTTTTTATAAGCCATGCAATCATTCCTAAATACTACATGATGAATGAAATTTGCGAAAGTATAAGTGCGACCCTTAGATACAACAACATCGTGAATGAAGTTCATGCAATACTAAGGCAAGAGTCGATTTAATCTATTTGCAAGCATCATTTCCCATGCAACTTATATAAGATCGGGGATCCTTTTTCATGCCGTGAAACAGAAGTTAACAAATCCCTCACGCGAATCATAACGAAGGGAGTTATTGACTAAATGCAACATACTCCTTTTCTACACGACGAGTGCATTTTAACAATTTCCCCTTTAACCCTAGGCCATATGTGGCTTTCATTTTGAAAATGCACGACAAGACAGTTTGCAACTAAGTTCATAGGGAGAATAAGTGCTTTTCATTCATAACTTTGTAGATGCATGATATGCACGGATCCTTTATCTATAATTTATCGAATGTACTAGTGTCACTACCCATGAATTATTGATAACGTAGAATGAATTTCCCTATGGAATTAAGCGTATTTAAAACATCTCTTCATGTGGAAATATATTCACGGAACCTGGATTTGTGGATCCGCGGTGATATCCACGTGTAAGTCCGGGGAAGAACCTCCTGCAGGTGCGCCTTGCGTCTTCTTGGGAGCCATCGTTGATGACTTGAACTCCGCGGATTCCTCCTATCCTTGGCAAAACAACCTCCAAGTCTATCCGCTTCTCCCTTACGCCGGAATACCCGTCACAAGGTGTGGGATTTTAAGCCCGCTGGGTAAAGACCGCGTGCACAGGGCTTAGGGCCTTCCCTTTAGAAGCTTCTAGGAAGCTTCTATCCTTTTTAGAAAACGTGGGTGGGAGAAGTAATGATTGGGGGGGAAATTTGACGACGGCAGGGGGAAAAAAACTATGATGGAGACCCCTATGGTCGTTGCGGCAGCCTGGCGGAATCTGGTGCAGCACGGCAGCGTTCATCAACACGTCGGCCTATCCTCCTCGGATGCAGCACGGTGACTGCCGGCCTGAGCAGGCGGCGACCCCAAGCCCCACTTCGCAATCCTCCTCTCCTCCTCTGCACGGCGACGAGTGTCAGAGCCTCCTCCTCCTCAGCACGGCGACTAGTATCCGCCCTCCTCCTCTGCACGTAAGCGGGTGTTTATATAGGCATGGGGGGGGAGAGAAGGGCTCCACCACGTGGCCCCTTGCATGGGTTCCCCCCCTCCCATGCAGCCCACGACTCTTCCATGTCCCATTCCCCCACACTCCCTCTTCTCCAGCCGTGCATCGGCTGGGGAAAAGGGATAAAAATAAAAAAATTTGCCTTGATAATATTCACTTTGCCCCTCCCAAGAGGGTGTTTACATGTGATTTGCGGGTTTGAACTCTCGGGTTTTCCTTGCCAATGCGGAGGTCCCGATTTCTTGCGTGTAGGTCACAGATCACACTGCCGGTAATTCCAACAAGAAGGATAACCTTTGCACGAGGTTTTACGCGGTGTGTGGGAAGTCAATATTCACGGGTGGGAATATTACAGTTTTAAACCATATATTGAGTGATATAGGAGATGACAATCCAACAATTAATGATAATGTACATGATGACACCATAATGGATGATATGCGTGATATAGTACAAGATGAACCTCGCGAGGATGTTCAAGGAAACGCAAAAGAGGACAATAATGTGGTTGATGATGATGAAGTTATTGAGCAATATAGCAACACATCTGATAGTGGGATAGACTTATTTGTTTCGTTACCTCTTGGTAACATAGACCTAGAAGTAGATAGTTTAGCAAGGCCTGATCTCATTGAAGATGAGATGGATCATTCACTGTAGCATACTTAATTCGCTTAATGATTCAATGTGTATTCTCAATTCTATGGAAAATATCATGCGCACATGTGCATACTCAAGAATCAATAGTCAAGTTTAAAGCTAAATTGATTTTTTCATAATAAAAAGGAAGTATTTTTTATCATCTTCAAGTAGAGAAATTACGAGATACATGCAATGCTTTCTACTAATTGTATAATAAGGTTTGTGTCGCTTGTCGCTAATTACTTATATCAGGCTTATCAACTGGAGGAACTGCCATTCATTAGAGAGCAATGCAAAAATAATTATTAACTCTAATTTTTTATTATATTAAGTCCAATTTCAGGTGGTTAAATAATTACGAGTCTGAAAACGTGTCTATATTCGCGTCTATTTGCGGGGATATATAGACGCAAAATTCACGTCTATTTATATGCTCTTTTACATGCACATATAGACGCAATGATAGAGACGCGCCCGACTTTGCACATCTAACATGCGTGTCTATGCCTCATTTCTATTGTGGTGTAACATACAAAAGCAATTCACTTTCTCCTCCATTGCAGCATCCATTTTTTTTCTACCCCATTTTCAACCAGCACATCTTCGGTCAGTCTATCATTGTCATTCAGCGACCATAGCATATTGTTGTCTAGATCCACCTTTGGTAGCCATTTTGAAATATACACTAGCGCCTCAGACACCAACCAACCTTCAGCCATGCTACCTTGTGGCCGAGCTCGTTGTCGCACAAAGCCTTTCAGGGTTTTCATGAAGCGCTCTAAGAAGAACATCCATTGCGAATGGACAGGTCCAACAATCTCGACTTCATCTACAAGATGTACAAGAAGGTGAATTTGTATCGTGAGCATGCTGGTAGGCAGGTATTTGTCAAAGAGATAGACCATCTCCACTGCTCCCCGCCTCGTGGATTCAAATATAGAGGATGTCTTAATCTCCTTTTGTGAGATCCATTGCACTAAAGTTGACAACCTGTAAACCACGTATTTCTAGAGTAAGGTATCCTACGATCGCGATCTGTAGTACAAATTGCCACAAATGAGAAAGCATTATGAACAATGACTACACTCCAAATAGCAAAATGCGCAGGCCACTTACAATCCATTCGTAGTACAAACCTGGCATATCTTATACCAATCATGGGATTTTAGCCTTGATAATTAGTCGACTTTAGAACACGCAGACCTGAGAGAACGCATCATGCCCGTCGGAGTGCGGATAGAGTTGACTACTTGCTTCACAATGTGCTCTTCTTTAGTGGACCAAACTCAAGGAGTGCGAGGTACCTGCATGGGACCATCAACACTCGATTGCACCCAAAGCACCTCCATCTTGCCTACTTCCTTCAAATCTCTTCATCCCTCTATAGTGTCTCTCTTTCCTGTGATGTGGTCCCATAGCAAGCTGCCGACATTCTTAAAAATATGCATGGGATCCAACAAGTGGTTGATCCGTAAGTGGGCCAAATATGGAACCTCTTAGAAAACTGAGAACCATTGTATTCCGTTTGGATGTGACTCCTCGTTGACCATTTTCAGCTCATACCAACTGACGGTATTCATATGTGTTGTAGGTCGTCCAAGAAAACCTTCCCTAAGTTCATGACCCTCTGGCAAGAAAGTGGCATATCCTTGATATACCATCTTCTTCATTGTTTGTGGCCTTCAGGAGTCTAATTGTGACCCGCACAATGGACATGCATGATAACCTGAGGTAACTAGACCTCTCCCAACACCTCTATCCAGTGAATACAAAATTCAACGAGCTATGATAGATATTACCAATGAGAACGGAAGCCTATTTACCTGATTACTCTCTCCAAATCCCGGAAGGTCATGCATCGTCTACATGAGAATGACTCGAATATTGGCGGACCATCGACCATCGCGCTTGCTCATATCTTGCATGGTGACCCTCTTTTCCCACAAAATCTTAACCTCATCGACTAATGGACGAAGATACACGTCCATATTTTTGACTTTGTAGCAGCCGGGGATGAGTAAGTGAAGGATGAGATATCATTTCTTTGTAGAAAGCCATGGACAGATATTGTAGTTGACAAGTACTATAGGCCACACATTGTAAGAAGTTGAGCATAGATCGAATGGGTTCATGCCATTCATTGCAAGAGCGAGCCGAGGATTCCTTGGCTCTCAGGCAAAGCCTGGGAAGGTAGAGTCAATGTGGCTCCATGAGCATGAATCCATTGATATTTGTTGAACTCCATCTGTGGACCTATTCTACGTATGCCACATTGTCAAGATCGCCATGCCAGACATACGAAATATGTAGTTTATGCGGGGGATAAGTGGAAAGTGTCTAAGAACATTTTGAGGGATGGTTTGCCCTTGCAAGTCCTGTTGATACCTGTGAGAACCACACTTTGGACATGTCTCCATAGTCTCGTATTCTCCTCGAAACACTATGCAATCGTTGATACATGCATGGATGTTGTTGTAGTCCATGCCAAGCTTTCGTAAAACATGTCGTGCATCATCACGAGACTCAAGCATGGTATTTGCAAGTGGTAATATATGATACTTCAGTAACCTGAAAAAAAATCATAAAACACCTTGAAAAAGCACAAATGTTTTTAATGATCGTGCTGAAAAGAAATAAACGAAGCATATGTACAAGTACCTGATCAACTCAGTCACACTCGCATGATATTTGCAAGTGGTAATATATGATATTTCAATAACCTGAAAAATAATCACGAGACTCAGGCATGGTATTTGCAAGTGGTAATATATGATACTTTAGTAACCTGAAAAAAAATCTTAAAACACCTTGAAAAAGCATAATTTTTTTTAATGATAGTGCTGAAAAGAAATCAACGAAGCATACGTACAAGGTACCTGATCAACTCGGTCACACTCGCATCGCTCCACCTGTAGTTTTCTTGCACACTTAGGAGTGCAAGCAGTGTCTTCAGGCGGGATACTCGGCACCCATCATATAATGGTATGGATGCTTTCTCTCTAAGTGGATCAGAAGTCTCAACATCCATGGGAATCAATACATTGATTATTGCCTCCATCATAGGCTCCAAGATTGTAGGTGAGTCTCGAAGGCTATCTGTCTCCTCTGGTATTGACGGTATAGATTAGGTAGTACCTTTCAAGTGGTGGATTGGCTCACGCACTCCATCCATCGCACGTTCACGAACTCTTCTAATTGACTGCAAAGGGTGCACTCCTCCTTGGGATGAGACGTCACCTCCCTGGATAGAAAATTTGCCAGTCATACCCAATCTTTTTGTATATGGTATTCAATTAGCTTACAAGTACAATGCATCATTGATATTAACTTTTCTTACCATTTGCTGAAAATCCAAAATTGCTTGATCAATGATCTCAGATTGAAACTCACCGAAGCGTCATACGTGTTCTATAGATAATCGACGTTGTCGTCGAATTGCCAACTTACATTGAGAGCAAGGACATGGGACACGCTGATTAGGATACGCCTCGTGATCTTAAAAATCAAGACCTTCATCGTTTTTTATTTTGTCTACGTTATGATAAATATTTTTTTTTTGTTATCATTCTTTTTTTCTTTCTTAAAATGTTTGACAAGGGATTTCCTCTCTTGTAACTCAACAAAAATTAATGTATGTAAAGTCTCCACCCACCCACCCACAAATTAATGTATGTTGGAGTGTTTCTGGTCTCGTGGTGTTGCACTGGACCTCGCCACCACTCTCTCTTTGTTTTTTTTCCATTCATTATCTCCTCTCCTTTCATCTCTCTCTCTTTTTCTCTTTCTTTATTATGTTGTATGTTTATTCCCTCTCTCTCGTTCCTTCTTTCTTTTTCTCTTCCTCCCCCTCTCTCATTTTCTTTAACAAAATATATATCTCTCTCTACTACTACAACAACAACAATAACAACTACTTCTATAACAATAACAACTTTCAACAAACAAGAAAACCACTACTACTACTACAACCACGACTATGACCACTACGACTGCGACCACGATTAGGACTAGGACTACGACCACGACCACGACTATGACCATGACCACGACCACGACCACGACCACTACCACTACTACTACCACTACCACTATAATAAACAAGAGAAGAAGAAAAAACTACTACTACTTCCACTACTACAACAACAACAAATAAGAAAACTAGACAACAATAAACAACAACAACAACAAACAAGAAAACCACTACTACTACTACAACCACGACTATGACTATGACATGACTATGACTACGACTACAACTATGACTACAACCATGACTATGACTACGACTATGACTATGACTACCACCACCACCACCACAACCACCACCACGACCACGACTACGACTACGACCACGACCACGACCACTACCACTACCACTACCACTACCACTACCACTACCACTATAATAAACAAGAAAAAAAGAGAAAACTACTACTACACTACAAGAGAAAGGCCCTATAGATGAGTACTGTACACGCGAAATAGCGGGCGCGTTTATCAGCTCATTTATCAACATGTCTATTCACGCTAGTATATAGAATGCGTCTATATACTTGCGTTTTTAAACGCGCTTATAGATGCAAAAATAAACGCACATATTTTTTATTTCTCATAAAGTCCTTAAATATTACCAAACATCTTAACAGCTAGTATTTTTTTGAATACATTACCAACTTTACTTTTTTCAGAGTATTACAAATATACATCCAATCATTCAAAGCTAATTATATATGCTACAATGAATGATCAATCTCATCTTCAATGAGATCGGCCCTTGCTAGACTATCTACCTCTAGGTCTATGTTACCAATAGGCAATGAAACAAATAAGTCTATCCCACTGTTAGATGTATTGCTATGCTCAATTTCTTCATCATCATCTGTAACCATATTGTTATCCTCTTCTGCGCTTCCTTGAACATCCTCGTGGGGATCATCTTGCATTGCATCATATATATCATTGATCATGGCATCATTATGTGCATCATCATTGATTGTTAGATTGTCATCAACTATCTCTATGTTGGTACCATTGTCATATATTGGTTTTGAACGATTAGATATGGGGATGACATACCACCATTGGTTATTGTTTACCATTGGGGGTGATACACAACCTGCATTTAAAAAACAAAAAGTAAGCAACTTAGATATTTATTATATTTTGAGAATGTATCAAGAAGTAATATATATATAAATAAATAGCTTCTAATATACCTGCTCACATTATTGAGGTAGTACAAATGTGTCATTCTTGCCTTTGTGAAATTTTGTAGAGTCAATCACTACAAAACCACTTGGATGACGTCTAATTGTGCAATGCTCACCCGTTGTTACTACTTATTTAAACCACTTCACATCTAGTACATATATAAAAAATCACCTAAATTCAAGCTTCAAAACATCTTGGATCAAGCCACAATAACCTTCCATGGTGCCATTGGTATCCTGGAAGTTTGCAAGGATACCATAATCCTAGATATTTCTCTTATCATCTATACGTTGAGTTCGAAAATATTTGCCTTCACACCAATGCCTTCATACCAAATAGCATTGAACAATGTGCACTAGTAGTACATTGTTGAGATCATATTAATGATTTAGTTAAAGATGAAACATGTGAAATTATAATATCATATATAGCTAAAGATAATTTAATTATAAGTATGTATGACCTTTGATAAGAAACCTCATGTGTATTCCCACTCCTCTTGCGATATATCCATCGTCTCCTCTTTTTCCATCTTCTCCATTTCTTTATGTAGCTAATCTATATCAATATGACGTAGACACGCACTTAAATATTCTGGATATGGAACATTACGTCCATGTCTAGCACGAAATGCTTGCCTTTCACTTACTCTTCTTGCCCTTGCTTCTTTATATAGTGTCACCCATTTTTTCATTACTTCACTGTTAAGCACACAAATACATTTAACTTACAAAGTTTCTCTTTCATTAGCACTTTGCTCCTTCCTTCTCCTTGAGGTATTATGGAGGTCATCCTCAAATATTCATCATCTTTTCATAGTCTTGGTAAAGAGGGGTCCACTTCGGTAAGATATTCAGAGATTTATACAAGGAAGTATTGCACTAACCAACCCTCTGCCATGCTTTCCTCGGGCCGTGCATTTTGCCTTACAAAATCTTTTAGGGTTTTCATAAATCGCTCTAGAAAAAACATCCACCTTGCATGAACTACCCACAAATTGTGATCTCATCAATCAGATGTACAAGTAAGTGTACTTGAGTAGTCAAAATGGAGCGAGGAAAAGTTTCCTTCACCAAACAAACCACCTCAATGGACAATATTCGAGCCTCTTGCAACATATTTGGATCGATTTCCTTCAAACTCACAAATCTACCAACATGCAATTGAGAACGATGATTAGTTTTGTCCATAAATTCAAGCGGGTTTACTACGTGATGTATGTAATATGTAAACTAAAAAATAAGTATAAAGTATACATACCTTGTGAGCTCACCCATCTTGTAAATGATATCATGCACATCTTTCAAAACACAATGGGATATGCTAGTAGGAAGGATAAACTATATGTAAATATTCATATATTGTTAATTAGTCTACATAGTTACTCCACTAATTAATATATTTATGGCTATAAAAATCATTACCTAAATAATTTTGTGCCAATCATGAGAATTCAAACTGGATAGTTGCTCCACACCTCTTTTCTTTTTCTTTATGAAGGCTCCCTTGAGGCATCTCATATATCCTGTGGGAGTTCGAAAGCTACATATCTGCTGCTTCACCATCTTTTCTTCGGTTTTCGACAACATCCAAGGTGAACGCGGTAACTCGATATTTCCTCTGGGTCTGATGCGTTGCCAAGCTCGTCTCATACGTCCAATGCTACGTAAATCCTCCTTACATTGACACAATCACGAGCCCTGATTAAGTGATCCCATAATGTAGAGGCAACATTTTGAATATATGCATGGGGTCCAACAGGTGATTGATCTTAAGTCCAATCCAATATGGGAGAAGAAAAAATATAGAGAATCTAAGGCACAAACAATATATTATTTCTCATTCTCATAATGGAGTGTACTTTAAAGACAAACAAAAGAAGTAAACTAGTTACCAACTCATGCCGTGTGGAGGATGATCATTGGCGTGTGTCCAAGTGTCCTTCCAATCTTGAATGGTCAGAGATTGTGGAGTTCTTCCATTAGTAGGGATGCATATTTGGGGTGGTCAATAGGAAGAAAACGATGATGATTGTCATAGATAACCTTCTTCAAGCATGTCAGTCTAGAAGAAACCAGAGAGGGACCGCAAATTGGACATGCATAATATCTTGATGTAGTTAAACCTGTAAAAACAAGTGGGTTAATGATGACATATATTTGATTAAGGGTAAGAATGAATAAAATAGAGTACGCAACTACCTAAAGACTCTCCATAGCTTGGAAAGTCATGCATGGTTCACAATAACATGTCCTTTAAAGTGAAATCTCTAGAGGGCAATGATGCACTCACATCTTGCATCTCAATACCTCTCCATAGCATTTCTAGCTCCTCGATCAAAGGCTCTAAGTAAACGTCCATGTTTTCTACTTTGTGTTTTCCAGGAATCAAAAGGGACAACATTACATATCCTTTTTTTATTGCCATGGATGAAGCGATATTATAGTTCACCAATACCACTGGCCATATACTATATGAGGTGCTTTTGATGCCAAATGGATTTATTCCATCTAATCCTAAATCAAATCTCAAATTTCTGAGCTTTTCTCTAAAATTAGATCACAAATTGTCTACGTGTTGCCAAGCTAGTGTGTCTGAAGGAATTCTCCACTTTCCATCACTTGAATGGTGACTAGCATGCAATGACATGAGTCTCGCAATAGATTCACACTTAAACATAAGTTGAATACGTGGAATAATAAGAAAATGTCGCAAAACCTTACGAGGCACATCCATTGATTTCATCTCCTAGTTGTATCTTGGTTCACCAAAAATAGGACACTGTCATGCAGATGCATGATCCCCACGAAACAAGATGTAATCATTGACACATGCATGGATTTTAACGTAATCGAGACCTCGAAGAGATGTCAAGAAACACCTTTCTTAATAAAAAAGGGAGGTTTTGTTTAATGGTGAAGACGCAACATAGACCAATAATATTTGTGCAAATAAAGTAGTAAAAATTACTGGCTATTTTTCTTGGTCCCACTCTCCGTACATGTTGAGGTGTGACATTGTGATTCGACATGCTTGAAAAAAACATCCTCGACAACGATCACATATACATTTGATTTTCCATCGTAGACAAGCGTCTCATCCTCACTAAAGGATGTATTGTTTGTTGACTCAACATGTCCCATACTAGTAGAAGTTGATGACATAATTACACATGGATCATAAGGACATATATGATTTCATTTTGTATATATGTTATATTGCCTAAATTCATTGATACTTACAACATGGAGGCAAATATTTTGATATTGAAAGACTAGGAAAGTCATGTTGATCCAAAAACAACCAAAAGCTAGCATTTAATCAGTTTAATTGTAATTGCGCATCTATCAGCGCGTGTAATATGTCTTATCTGTGCATATACAGCACAATTACATGCTGTCGAAGGGTTTTTCGAAAGCAAAGTCGCAACCATAGAAATTCTTGAGGAATTTCAAGATAGAAGATTAAACAAGTGAGATCAGGCTATGCAGGACAACGTGTCCATTCTCTAGGCTTCCACATCTAGCATACATGTCAACAAGAGCACCTCCAACGAAAAGATCCAACTCCAAGTTACTATCAAGAATATGTTTATGAATAACATCCCATGGGATAAGGCTATGCTGGAGCATACCTTAAGGACAGTCACAAATAAATATTTGTCTCCTTTCATACAAGAATCATACATCTGCCAATACAATCGCATAGCTTGCTGCTCTCATCCAAACTACACATGAGCTGAAATAATTGTAGTCCATGTGAAGACATTTTGCTGTTGAATATGCCAAAATACATAAATTACTTCCAACAAACTATAAGCAGGTCTTTCTTCTCTATACTTCCCTGTATAACTTAAAGGGTCAGCATTGTGGTTGAATGAGCTGTTTGCGTACCTAGAGTTTGCTCTCTGAACATTGCTTCATGTTGCAACATTGTTTGTTACAGTACATTCAGATCCTCTTAAGAATCGTCTTTTAATGTGACTGAAATCAGTGGCGGCCTCTGTTTACACAAGAGCTGAAGTCTCAGAGTGTTGCTCTTGATATTGATTTTTTGATGGCACTCTTGATGAGCCTAAAGGGAAGATACAGAGAGCACTTGATAGAAAGTCTGGACTGTTTCTGAGCAACAATCATCCATCAAAATCTCTCGTTTTCTCTTGTCGTGATGTCATTCACAAGAGAAAAATTTTGTGTCTTCGGATTCCAGAAAGAGGTGTAGAAATTTGTGCTGGTTCTCTGTCTTCTGCGACTCCGGTCCTCTGTCCTCTGTTAAAAATTGTGTGTGGGGAAGAAAGAGCACAATTGTCCCGAGTGTGGAGAAAAGCGATTCCAAACTGGCAATGATTGTTCGATTCCCGCAAACCTACACCCTTTAGTTTTTTTTTAAATTCTCTTTTGTTTCGAGCAGCATCTTCCCAAGTTGATCGATAGCAATCCTACAGCCTGTTTTTCTTATTACTAATTAATCTGCCCAAACAGTCAAGAGTTTTCGGCAGCTTTAGCTTGTACATATTCTCTCCAGTTTCCAATTCTCCACTGATTTGATTCATCGATGTCTGAAGCTATGGTCTCATTGATAGACAGTAAGGCTTTATCTCGAAAAAGAATCCCTCTCCAACATAGATCTCTCCTTCGAACGTTGTGACACAAGGCCCTTCCTATCCGTAGAGCTGATGGCTTTAGCTATTCGTTTCTTCTTTTCAGCGATTCTTCTCCTCTTCCTTTGCAAGGTAATGGGAGTGACCAGCCTCTGAATTTTAGGAGCCTTGCTGTGCTTCTTACCAGTGGAAGAGGTCAATGTCCGGCGGTAAGGAGCTTCTGATACTCAGAAGCTTCATACTTAGCTTTTTCTTCCCCCCCCTTGATACCAGAAAAACAAAACGGCCGATAAAGCTCTTCTTTTCTCCCACAATAGCCTCAGAAAGGCAGCCCTTCCATGGTCTCAAATATGCCTCTACTAAATATGAAACACTAGAACTCAAGACTGCCCCAACAACTGCCTTAGAACCTTCTTGGACCCCTCAATCATCACCTGGGACCGAAAAGGTGTTCAGCACCAGTGGGAAAACTGCATTAGCAGCAAATTTCAGCTCTTCTACTCTTTGTACATCTGATAATGCGGTCCCATTCATTTCTAATGAAAGTAATGCTTCCCACCATTGTTGCACCAATTGCCACAAAAGCCATCTTAAACAATCAACTTTCTTTCTGTGAGAAGATCCTTACATAAACCAAAACCTTTCCAAATTCCTTGCTGTTGACGATATTAATTACACGCTTATTGTCTGTGAAAACATTGCAGTATTTGCTATTCACAGCAATAGGATTGACCGTGTACAGATGACCAGGCACCATGATATTCTTTCCAATGACTCCACTGATTGGCATGTGAAACCGATGGTAATCCTGTGTGAGCATCTGCATGTAATGCTCGGAAAATTTCCCAAGAAACTTTTCTTGATTTCCCATCCATGCTCATAACATCTTCCTTCTCAATGAGGGCACCACATGCTTGAAATGTGATCTTAAATGTCTACTGATTTGAGAAAATGCCCTCCTCTTGCATTTGTTTGTATAGTTGTAATGTCTTCTCTCCTTGACCCTGCTCAACATAGACTGAAAGCAACCCTTCATGCTCGCCACTATACTCATACGTAGAAAATAAATGTAAACACAACAACTAATTATGTACAAAGTATCAAATCCCACACACACAACTTTTGGGTGGATTTCACACCTCGAATGCGCAGCAATACGACATCCACCCCCTCTAATCCTGCGCATCCTCTGGATGGGCCAACTACCCATGATCGTTATCATCAAGATCCACAAACAAATAAATCTCTTCATTATGCATTTCCGGTATATCAACAAGATTATCTGTCATATCATTTGTCTCTTCCATTGGAGTTTCTTCTCATTGTTCTTCTCTTGCAAATTCTTCCAATGCATAATCTTCATCATCTCTTTTCTTGAAAATCTTGATTCTTTTTCCAGCAATAGGCACTCTAAGCACTGTCCCATCCAATTTTGTCAATTCATATGTTGCATTATCAAAAACATGTCTGACTATGTGCGGCCCAAACCATCTTTTCACCATCTTCTGAAGTGCAGTATGCTGATTTTCAAGGCTGCTATCAAAGACCAATACCCAATCTCCCTCTTCTATTGCTCTAGGCCGTAAGCGATGCTTGCTATCAAACCTGTCCTTATTTCTTAGTCTAGCAACCTTCAACCTGTCAATAGCTAGCTGAATATCCTCTGGTCTTCTCTCCAATTGTCGAATCCGAAGAGCTAAGAGCTCCTCTCTCGTCAAATTCTCCTGCCAAGGTAAAACTGACCAAGTCAAAGCACAAGTCTCAGTCGGCATAATAGGTTTCTGACCATACATCAACTCTGCAGGCATATATCCTGTGGTAACACTGTGAGACGCACGATCAGCCCACAAAGCAAATGGTAGAAGTCTCGACCATTCTTCAATTCCTCCTCTGCATGCTTTGGCTAATGCTTTCACTATCGGCGGATGCCCTCTTTCACTCTTCCCATTTCCTTCTGTATTATATGCTGTAGTTAGAGCCAACTTGATTCCTAGCTGAGAGAAAAACTCCCTAGCTTCATCCGCATCCAACTCATCGCGATCCGCAGTGATCTTACCTACACAACCATACCTGCAGAAAATTTCCTCCAATAAGAACTTACACACTGCACTAGTGGTCTTCGTTCTCAAAGATCTGCCCTCAACATGATTAGTAACCAAATCAACTACCCACTTATAATGAATGCATAGCAGATAGGTCGGATGAAGCTCATCTCGATGATGCACTACCGAATACATCTCGCAGTCTCTGCAAGTCTCAACAAAGTGAGAAACATCTCTATACATGCCTTTCCACCAATATTTCTCCTTGATTTTCTCATAAGTAGCCCACACTCCTCTATGACCAGCCCAAGGACTCTCATGAAACTCCCTCATCACCTGTAACTGTGTCTCTCTATCGCAGACAACCCGCAAAGGTAATCCACCTCTTTTCTTCGGATGCTTCCAAAGAAATCCGTCCTTGAGAAAATAACCATAGGCTTTCCTTCTGATCTTCTTGAACTCTTCATCTATCCATTCATCTCTTTTGCTTAGTTTACTAATGTACCTGCCAATCTGCAACCAATCTCCAACATAGAGTTCTTCTATAAAAGCCACAATATCATAGATATGACAAACATGATCAACCATAGTGGCTGAAATTTTTGCATCATCCTTTTCTGCAAGTAGAGTCTCCTCATCATCATATCTAGCTCTAGACAACATATCTGCCACTGGATTATCCTTCCCTGCTATGTGTTTAAATTCCGGATTTAATGACTTGATGTATGCAATCCATCTCAGCATAGCTATATCCTGAGTAGAGCAACTCGTGATCATACCAATCAATGGCAAGCAATCTGTCTCTACCACAACTGAAGCTCCAATAAAGTACTCCTTGTCACATTTGAGAGCCGTAACAATCCCCAATAACTCCCTCTTGATTTGTGGATATCTCCTCTGTCTCTCGTTTAGGACTTTCGCCCCAAACCGAATAGCATACATGTTTCCTTCTGCATTATCCTGACCCACAGCCCAACCTATGCCAATTGGACTAGTGTCAACTGTCAATACAATAGGCTTTCCACAATTATAATCTACTTTCCTGAGAGTAGGAGCATTCTGCAATAACTTCTTCAATTTCCGCATGGCTCTAGTGTGGCTCTCATCCCAATAGAATTTCTGCCCCTTTTGAAGCAGCTGATATAAACAATCTTCTATGTGTGCAAAATGAGGTATCCAAATCATATAAAACACACAAGCTCCAATGAATCTCTGTACCTCTGAAGTGGTAGAACAATACTTTGCAATCTTGCCTATAGCATCCACCTTATCAGGTGAGGGTTTCCTGCCATAATACCCACACATATGTCCAACAATGACAACCTCATTCACTCCAAAAACAGATTTTTGCCCTGAAATTGTCAAGTTCACTTCTTCTAACCTGGCCAAAATCTTCTCACATGCTGAAATATGATCAGCCACAAAGGATCTGTATCCCTGCTCATTTAGACTCTCATTTTTCTCTTCTTCTGCACACCCCTTAATGGGCACATCATCCAAGAAAGGCATAGTAAGCTGAGGTATGTAATCTCGAAGGACCTTACGCATGGCATTCATCATATGCGCAACAGAATTAGTGGCACCTTGAGGCAAGGTACACATCCTGACAAGCCCAATAGGAGTTCTCATGGTGGTTATGTCCCTGCTTTCCAAAGCCAGCTGAAACTGATCATATCCTGAATACAAATCACCTAAAGAATAGATGGCACGTCCAGCAAACGCTTCTGCAAACTCATCCACAACTGGACCTATACCAACATTCCTGATAGTAACTCTGTTCACTGGCTGCATATCCTGAATAAATCGGAGAGTACCATTCTTCTTTGGAACTGTAAACCACCTGTTTGAGTATGGTGCAGATGAAGGCTCAAGAATTCCCATCCTGATTTTCTCATTCAATAAATCAATCAGCTTTGGCAGGTGTGCTTTAGGCACTAGAATAGGTCGGAGATTCCATGGAATATGAGGAATAGTAAAAATGACCATAGGAGCAACAATATCAGGATTTACACATCCAATCTCATGCGAAAAAAAGCAAATCCCCTTCCATGTCGCTCAAGCATCTCCTAAAAGCATTGCTTCTCTATGGGTAGCAAGAAATCACCATTTCCAATTTTCAATTCAGCAAGAGTCTCTGCTGAAAATTTATGACCAATATGCTCCGGATTCCTCAAAATTGGCTGTTTGGCAGCCCTCTCTATTTGCTGATCACTGTCAGGTGGAAGCGGTACAGCTACCGGCTTCACCTTCTTATCCACAGTTTTGTATTTCGCGTCAACCCTAGCTTCATTATGCTCTTCTGCATTACTCAAATCTTGCTGTAAATCAGCAATTCTGCACTCCAATGGCTGAATATCCTCAGCCCTCAGCTCTATGGACTGCATAGAAACAGCCCTAAACTCTGGATGCTGAAATATTTCAGCAGTAAACTCTGTTGGCTGAAATTTTTCAGCCCTCTGTATCTCTGAAAGCTGATCATAACTAGCTGGAAACTCTATTTGCTGAATTTCTTCAGCACTAAACACTTTCTGCTGAGCCACCTCAGCCTCTGACTCAATCTGTGAGAAAAAATCTGCAATTTCATGAAACATGTCCAGGGATTGCACTAATACATTACTGTGACAACTCTGCATATCAATTTTCAGCATATCTCCCATCTCTGTTATCGTATCTGCACAAATCACACTATCATACATCCCATCTATGTGCTCATCATCCTCCAAAATTCCTGCATTTTTCAAATTTTTCTCCTTCCTACATATATACTGCCTGGCAGCTCTAGGCAACCTAGAAATCTTCTGATAGCTCATCGAACTGTTTGCTGAAATCCCAACAAAACCGGAGGAGAAAACACTGCTGCCAGGAGGTGAGAACTCCAATCCCCTCTGCTTTGTACCACCGTCGTCTCGCGAAACGGCAGTACCTAATGAAAACCCGAATCCCTCACAGTGGGCAAAGGTGCATCTCTGAGAGTATCCCTGTTTCTAACATGGTTCACACACACAGTCATAAACTGAACTGCTCTCATACCATCTTTACTGCGAATCCGTGCATAAGTAGATCCATCATCCATTACCTTTGTTTCCATGCGCATCTCTGTGATGAATGGATGTCCAAGAATTATAGGATAAGAGCATGAATCCTGCACAAAGAAATGAAAATCCTCCTCTACATCACCAATAGAAACCCTGACACTGGGACAGGCAGCATACAAATCACCTGCAGTGTTATTGGCGGCTCTCATAAGCCACCCATGCTCTATATCCATAGGCCATCTGTTACTCTCATACACTCCACGAACTATGAGATTAATCTCTGAACCATGATCCACCAATGCAACATAAGGTACCTGTTTCTCTCCAATCTTTACCATCGTCTCTATAGTTTCCCTAGCCCAATGGCTCCGCGAAAAGTGACTACGCGGTATCAAGACAGGCTCATCAATTTCAGCATAATGCATAGGCTGAACCCTCTTCTCTACCTGCGGAAAAACAGAAGCATTCTCAACCATAATCTCATCCTCATCCTCATCCAACTCCCCACTCAAAACTTCCTGTGTATCAGTGGTAGGCAATGCATGTCTTTTCCTCTTCAGGACCTCCTGAAACTGATCCTGAAACTCTCTTTTCGAGATGCCCAAAACCTCAGAAATAGTGAAAGTCACCTCACTGCCAAGTATCTTGTCATTAAAGATTCTCTTCATATACGTAGATGTCTCAATATCGGACATCAATCTAAACCCTGGCTGCTTTCTCTCTCTAGGCTCTTGCCTCTTTTCTCTCTTTTGAGCATCTTCCATCTGTCGTTCTGGCCCTGGTCTTGAAGACGGTCCTGCAATAGGTGGAGTAACAAACTCACCCCCTCTAGTCTTCTTAGCTGCACTTGGATTTTCTTCATCCCTCTTACGCTTCTCCTCAACAAGTACATCTGCTCCCTGAGACTTAGCCAAATAAGCATAAATAGAGTACCTGTCAACAGGCGAGTCCCAACCTATCTCTGATCTGATGCTAGAGCCTGCACTAGTCAAAACAGTTTGCTGAATTTTCCCCTTGTTTGCAGTCTCCATAGCATAAGTCCATAGTGCTGACTGAGTCTCTGATCCCTTCTCAATCTGGACTCCATATGCAGAAGCATCACCTCTAGCTGTCACATAAGAAGTACGCACAGCCATGTCATCCACTAACTTCTTCATTCCACCTTTACCAAAGTTGGTAGCAAGTGGAGCTCCTGTCTCAGTCAACCAAATCTTGCCATCTTGTCCCCAATATACCAAATTCTTCCTCCTTGCATCCTGAAAAGATTCACAATCCCTGCAATGCTGATGGTCCGTACTATCGCACCAAATACATCTCTGATCTCTCCTAGGTGCACTAGGAGCACTCCTAGGTGCAGTAGGAGCACTAGAAGAAGTAGTAGCCGCAGTCGAAGCAAACTGCTCTTTCAATTTTCCCACCAACTCCGCTTTAACTGACTCTAGTGTCAAATCTGTTATGCCTTTGATTATGCCATCAAGAGAGGTAGGCACCGATGGAGTGGATGGTTTTGGAGCAGAAGGTGTAGGCATCGGTCGTGGAATAGGTGGAGTGGAAACAGTAGGCACTAGCATAGGCCAAGAAACTGGCTGAGGAGGAGAAGAAATAATAGGGATAGAAGCAGGCATAGGAGCAGATGATGGTGTAGGTGTCATGGAACCATTCTCTAGGCAAGTCTTCCATATCCTCCTCATGGTCAAAGTCGAGACTGCATCTTGGGCATCCTGCCAATCCGTTTTAAGACCCATAGGCTTCGTGCGATCCTCAAGAAGCTCACCCAACTCTTCTTGAAGAGCAGGATCTACAGCTTGCAAGAAAAGCTCAACTTTTTTAACATCCAATGCTCTTTGTTCAATGGCATCAAGCTGACTATACCTCTCTTCAAATTCTCGAATCAACTCTGAAGCACCTAGACCTTTGTTTGGCATGTAGACCCACTCTCGGAATGACCGCCGAGTAGCCATACCAAAGTCCTCAAGGAAATATTCTTCTTTCAAGGCCTTCTTAAAATCTTGCCAATGTGTATTTTGAATAAAAAGATCAGTCACTTTCGCCCTTAAGGCGGGTGTGACAAGACGAAGGAAGTACTTACTCATAAGTCCAGCTGGAACACCAAAAACCCCATCTTGATCTCATATGTCTTCAAATATGCTGAAACATTACGGCCATCAAATAGCTTCTTCTCATTCTCAATTGCTTCAATAGCCTTAGTCGCGTTGTTTGCATTCTCCTGCTCCGAATAGAGTTGCCTTTGCTGAGACAACTGCTGTTGATGCAATTGTTGCTGCTGCTGCATATACAATTGTGTCTGCTGATTTTGGAGCTGCATATACATGGACATATTCTGCAAAATCTGCTTTAGATCCTCTGTTGAAGTACTTGACGCAGTAGTCATTGATGGAGCTGAAGTAGAGAACCCAGTTGGAATTGTAGAAGAGGCTGAAGTATCTCCCATCCTGAAATTTCTGCGACGCTTTCACGTAGGGTTCACCAAAGATGTTGAAGGGTTTTTCGAAAGCAAAGTCGCAACCACAGAGGTTCTTGAGGAATTTCAAGATAGAAGATTAAACAAGTGAGATCAGGCTATGCAGGACAACCAGTCCATTCTCTAGGCTTCCACATCTAGCATACATGTCAACAAGAGCACCTCCAACGAAAAGATCCAACTCCAAGTTACTATCAAGAATATGTTTATGAATAACATCCCATGGGATAAGGCTACTATTCTGGAGCATACTTTAAGGAAAGTCACAAATAAATATTTGTCTGCTTTTATACAAGACTCATACATCTGCCAATACAATCGCATAGCTTGCTGCTCTCATCCAAACTACACATGAGCTGAAATAATTGTAGTCCATGTGAAGACATTTTGCTATTGAATATGCCAAAATACATAAATTACTTCCAACAAACTATAAGCAGGTCTTTCTTCTCTATACTTCCCTGTATAACTTAAAGGGTCAGCATTGTGGTTGAATGAGCTGTTTGCGTACCTAGAGTTTGCTCTCTGAACATTGCTTCATGTTGCAACATTGTTTGTTACAGTACATTTAGATCCTCTTAAGAATCGTCTTTTAATGTGACTGAAATCAGTAGCGGCCTCTGTTTACACAAGAGCTGAAGTCTCAGAGTGTTACTCTTGATATTGATTTTTCGATGGCACTCTTGATGAGCCTAAAGGAAAGATACAGAGAGCACTTGATAGAAAGTCTGGACTGTTTCTGAGCAACAATCATCCATCAAAATCTCTCGTTTTCTCTTGTCATGATGTTATTCACAAGAGAAAAATTTTGTGTCTTCGGATTCCAGAAAGAGGTGTAGAAATTGTGCTGGTTCTCTGTCTTCTGCGACTTCGGTCCTCTGTCCTCTGTCAAAAATTGTGTGTGGGGAAGAAAGAGCACAATTGTCCCGAGTGTGGAGGAGAGCGATTCCAAATTGGCAATGATTGTTCGATTCCCGCAAACCTACGCCCTTTAGTTTTTTTTTAAATTCTATTTCGTTTCGAGTAGCATCTTCCCAAGTTGATCAATAGCAATCCTGCAGCCTGTTTTTCTTATTACTAATTAATCTGCCCGAACAGTCAAGAGTTTCGGGCAGCTTTAGCTTGTACATATTCTGTCCAGTTTCCAATTCTCCACTGATTTGACTCATCGATGTCTGAAGCTATGGTCTCGCTGATAGATAGTAAGGCTTTATCTCAAAAAAAAAAACCCTCTCCAACATAGATCTCTCCTTCGAACGTTGTGACACAAGGTCCTCCCTATCCGTCGAGCTGATGGCTTTAGCTATTCGTTTCTTCTTTTCAGCGATTCTTCTCCTCTTCCTTTGCAAGGTAATGGGAGTGACCAGCCTCTGAATTTTAGGAGCCTTGCTGTGCTTCTTACCAGTGGAAGAGGTCAATGTCCAGCGGTAAGGAGCTTCCGATACTCAGAAGCTTCATACTTAGCTTTTTCTTCCCCCCCCTTGATCCTAGAAAAACAAAACGGCCGATAAAGCTCTTCTTTTCTCCCACAATAGCCTCAGAAAGGCGGCCCTTCCATGGTCTCGAATATGTACATCTGATAATGCGGTCCCATTCATTTCTAATGAAAGTAATGCTTCCCACCATTGTTGCACCAATTGCCACAAAAGCCATCTTAAACAATCAACTTTCTTTCTGTGAGAAGATCCTTACATAAACCGAAACCTTTCCAAATTCCTTGCTGTTGACGATATTAATTACACGCTTATTGTCTGTGAAAACATTGCAGTATTTGCTATTCACAGCAATAGGATTGACCGTGTACAGATGACCAGGCACCATGATATTCTTTCCAATGACTCCACTGATTGGCATGTGAAACCGATGGTAATCCTGTGTGAGCATCTGCATGTAATGCTCGGAAAATTTCCCAAGAAAGTTTTCTTGTTTTCCCATCCATGCTCATAACATCTTTCTTCTCAATGAGGGCACCACATGCTTGAAATGTGATCTTAAATGTCTACTGATTTGAGAAAATGCCCTCCTCTTGCATCTGTTTGTATAGTTGTAATGTCTTCTCTCCTTGACCCTGCTCAACATAGACTGAAAGCAACCCTTCATGCTCGCCACTATACTCATACGTAGAAAATAAATGTAAACACAATAACTAAGTATGTACAAAGTATCAAATCCCACACACACAACTTTTGGGTGGATTTCACACCTCGAATGCGCAGCAATACGACATCGCACTTACAGATGTGCCACACAAATATAAAAAAATTAAAAAAAAGTTGTGGCTTTCTTTCCAAACCAGTGTTTTCCTGTGTTTTTTGCGTGTTTTCTATAGTTCGAGCTTGACATCACTAATTATGTCTATCTATCACTTCATGAAAACAATGAGAGAAGGAAATAAGAGTAAAAAGAGGACAGGAGAAAGGAAGAGACAAAGAGTAAAGAATAAGAGCCAAACAACAAGGAAGAGAAGAAGAATCAAGCAACGTACCAAGGGAAGGGAGAAGGAGGACAAGGAGCTTGCAATCTAGCTGCCACACGTCATCTACACTATCATCTAGTCATGCTGACAAATGCGAAAAGTCAGACCATACTTTGCAAATTGTTATAAAAAACGCACAAAAAACCTCCATAGATGATAGTCTAAAGCATGTAAAGAGAGAGAGAGAGAGAGACAAACAAACAAAGAGAAAGCAAACAAGATTGAGAGAGAGAAGAAGAACTCACCTTCTTTGCTTGTTCACGCAGGAATATATGCACTCACAAACACCAATATAGAGGCATGTATAGATGCAGTGTGTAATATGTTTTATGTACACAGGGTAATAATGGATTTTTGCTTGTGTAGATGTGGAATCTTGGATATTGCAGCACTCATCCTAAGTTGGAACGCATGAACAACACCTTAGCGAAGTTTTCTAGAGGTGTTAGTAGTTGTTTTGGAGGTTTTCCGAATAAGGAGAAGTTCATGGGGGAGATGACTAGATATCTTGGTCGCCCTCCCACTGCGAAGGAGGTTTTTATAGTCATGTCTGGGACACCTATCACATCTTTTCCTAGCACTGCCGCACAAATACCAAACCTTGGTACACTTCTACTAGCAGGTACTCCATGCACTATGCATACACACAGATCAGTTGATGCATAGGGATAAGCTGAAGTACATGGATCGGTCGAAGCACGTGTATCTACAGAAGCACGTGCATCGAGTGAGGTAGAGGGTAGTGCCCGTTGAGGGAGGAGGGAGATTCGTGCGGGAGGACAAGGAGGTCGAGGGCTTTGTGGGGGTTGCCTAGGAGGTGGCTCTTGATCACCCTCACCGGGAAATGAGAGAGGTGAGCCTCCACAAATGTACTACTCTGTCATAGATATTGGTGGGATCTTGCATAACCCTGAGGGGAGGGAAGTGATAGCTTACTTGAGGAGTGTCGTGCATGCCACATACAAAGATTGTATGATTCCCTTCAAGCACCAAAAAAATCGTTTGTGGAAAGAGGTGCTACAGGAAGTACATAGAAGGTACCCTAATCCCGAGAATTCTGCACAATTCTCAGATGATTGGGGATGGTCAAAGGTGAGAGACGCGCTTCATAACAAGAGGTCTCACCTTATGACGCGCGCTAAGAAGTCACTACGGAGACAAGAGCAGGGGCACCCTGGATATGGCCAACCACCCAATTGCCACTCCAGGGAGTGGAAAGAGACCAAGAAGAGAGCAGCAGAGAAAAGGACAAGTCACTAACATGCAGAGGCGCGACGTATCCAGATGGCCACCATGGGATCCTCGCATTATGGATCGGGGGTGGCAGGGAGTCATGGGAGGCTGAGTTTGTAAGTATTATTTGATTTCTTTTTTTAAATTAAATTTTATAATTTGTTTCAATTCATTATGTAGTGTGTTCTAATACATTGTATGTTAAAATTGTAATTTTGTAAAACGATGCCTACTCCTAGAGAGGTAGGCTACCATCAAGGTCATAACCGGGCATCCACTTGGCAGCATTTCTACGAGGAGGAACTCATCACGGAGGAGCAATGTAATCGTGCCATGAGAATTCCATAACCAGAAGAGGTATGTTTTATTTTTTATATGAAAAGTATAGATAACTCTAATTTATTGTTTATAATGGTATCTATATACCTTAATCCTTTATGTAGGCGACTCCTGATGCAATTGAGGATAGCGAAGGGGGGACTAGCAGTAGCGGTGGCTACAGCGGAGCGGCACCAGCAGCGGTGGTGGTAGCCACGATGATGCCTCTTTTGAGGAGATGTAGAGGAGCCCCATGCATGCATACCTCCCCTTGGCTTGTAGTTTTCATTTTTGATATTTATTACTTTCAGCTAGTGCTTGCGACCATGACCATGCTTGAGGTCACAAGCACTAGAGCTCGTCATGTAAAAACGTTTCATCTATATGCATAAAATTTCATGTTCTATATACATTGTTTTGTTTTCAGTACAAAAACCTTCGAAATATGTACAAATATTTCAGCACAGTATGCTCATCTTTCAGCACAGTACGCTCATCATGTGTTATGGACTTTGGCTCTCCACATTCTTTTTCTTTCAGTATAATAATCTTTCTCTATTTTCCCTAAGCATACAATTTGATGTTGATGGGGGGAAAAAAACCAAAGAGTTGCAAGCCACATGCTCTCTGGTTTTTTTTTCATATCTTTGTTTTGTGCATCTATCCACGCGTCTAAATTGCAGGAAAAATGCACATCTATTATCATAAAAAAATTGCAGAGTACACGCCTTTATAGACGCGCAGTTACACGCGTGTATAGACGTAGAATATGAATATATCTACTTTTTTATAAATATGATTATATATTTACGGAGCGTGTCAATAGGCGCATCTATATGCGTGTGTAGGTTTCACTATAAGCACGCTTGTAGACGTGATATTTTAGACACAGCAGTAGACGCGGTAATAAACACGCCCAACATTTTTTAATACAGTTCAAATATTGTGTCTACAAGCACGTCTATGGAGCCTTTTTGTTGTAGTGCTACTTCCACTACTACAACAACAACAAATAAGAAAACTAGACAACAATAAACAAGAAAACAAAAAAAATTATTACTACAACAACAACAAACAAGAAAACCACTACTACTACTACAACCACGATTACGACTATGACCATGACTATGTCTACGACTACAACTATGACTACAACCATGACCACGACCACGACCACGACCACGACTATGACTACCACTACCACTACCACTATAATAAACAAGAAAAGAAGAATAAACAACAACAACAACAACAACTACTACTACTACTACAATAACAATAAACAAGAAAAGAAGAAAAGACTACTACTACAACAACAAAAAACAAGTAAAATAAACAACAATAAACAATTAAAGAAAAAAACTACTACTACAACAACAACAACAACAAACAAGAAAACAACAACCTCTCCCTTTCTCTCTCTCTCCCTCCCTCTCCCTCTCCCTCTCTTTCTCTCTTTTCCTATTATGTTTAATGTTTTCTCCCTCTCTCTCTCTCGTTCTTTCTTTCCTTTTCTGTCTTCCTCTTCCTCTCTCTCTCATTTTCTCTCTCTCCCTCACGCTCACCCTCTCTTTCTCTCTTTCCCTCTTTCCCTATTATGTTCAATGTTTTTTCTCTCTCCTCTTTCTCTCTCATTTTCTTTTCTCTCTCTCTCTCTCGTTCTTTCTTTCCTTTTCTCTCTTCCTCTCCCTCTCTCATTTCCTCTCCCTCCCTCACCCTCACCCTCTCTTTCTCTCTTTCCCTATTATCTTTAATATTTTTTCTCTCTCCTATCCCTCTCTCATTTCCTTTTCTCTCTTCCTCTACCTCTCTCATTTCCTCTCCCTCCTTCACTCTCACCCTCTCTTTCTCTCTTTCCCTATTATGTTTAAAGTTTTTTCCCTCCCTCTCTCCTTCCTTCTTTCCTTTTCTCTCTTCCTCTCCCTCCTTCACTCTCACCCTCTCTTTCTCTCTTTCCCTATTATGTTTAACGTTTCCCTCTCTTTCCTCTCTCTCTGTCCTCTCCCTCTCTTTCCTCTCCCTCTCGCATTTCCTCTCCCTCCCTCTCCCTCTCCTTCTCTCTTTCCCTATTATGTTTAATGTTTTTTCTCTCTCCTCTCCCTCTCTCATTTCCTTTTCTCTCTTTCTCTCCCTCTTTTTCTCTCTTTCCCTATAATGTTTTCACTCTCTCATTTCCTCTCCCTCCTTCTCCCTCTCCCTCCTTCTCCCTCTCCCTCTCTTTCTATCTTTCCCTATTATGTTTAATGTTTTTTTCCTCTCTCTCTTGTTCCTTCTTTCCTTTTCTCTCTTCCTCTCCCTCCCTCACCCTCTCCCTCTCTTTCTCTCTTTCCCTATTATATTTAATTTTTTTTCTCTCTTCCTCTCCCTCTCTCTTTCCCTATTATGTTTAACGTTTCTCTCTCTTTCCTCTCCCTCCCTCTCCCTCTCCTACTCTTTCTCTCTTTCCCTATTATGTTTAATGTTTTTTCCCTCTTTCTCTTGTTCCTTCTATCATTTTCTCTCTTTCTCCCTCTCTATTTCCTCTCCCTCCCTCTCTCTCTCTCTCTCTCCCTCTCCCTTTCCTTATTATTTTTAATGTTTTTTCCTTCTCTCTCTCATTCTTGCTATTTTGCGTCGAAAACCGCCGTCGCTATACCTCCATATCCTTGTAGTGCCTACCATAGCGTTAGATACTACCTAAGTAAATCGTCTAATCTTTGAGTCATAGGGGTGGTTACCAATGTATTAAGAAGGTTGTTAGTCGATTGCCTTTCTTCCAACTTTGCAGTTCTTGGCCAATGGCCGTGACTGGTTTGATACTTATAGGATTTATCTCCATTCTAAGAATAGACGGCTTAGCATCATTAGGCACAGGGAGGGCCAACGAGGCTCCCCTTTCAAAGAAGTTCAGTGGTTTGTCTATAAGGTACAATTAACAATAAGGCTGCAGGTATGGGAGTCTCTGATTTTGTCCGACTATGCATGGCATCATACTGAGAATCTACCACAATTATTGCAAGGTCGTGACCTAAGGTGCTAACACTTGGTTGGCAAGTGGTTTTTTTCATAATACATACATTGGATGTGTGGGTGCGTTGGTTGTCTCATCATCTCCTACAGTTTGGCTATGTTCATCCTAATATCTGCTAGCTCTTGTCCTGAATCAGTATCCTTACCTTTGTTATGCGCGCTTGGGCCTACTCTCTCACTCGGTGTTGAGGCCTCTCGAAACTCATGGCACTGAACTCTTCTTGATTCAAGTCTTTGGAGTGTCTTCCTTGAGAGCTGGTTATCCACTCTAATAGCTTCTTGAAAGATGCTAGCTAGGGCTTTATAGAGCTCTTCGCTTTGTATTCCATTGATGAATACCATGGATAATGCTCTTTTGGTTGGTCTCTTGCCCATAGGGATTCTCTTGAAGAGGCTCCTCACATGGGTCACATAATCTTGAATATCCTCTTTCTCTCTCAGCTTGACGTTCGTGAGTCACACTAGCAGGTTGTCAAAGTACCTAGGTTTGAAAAATCTCTTAATGAAGAGATTTTTCAAGCCATTGAAATTGGCACGCTCTCTAGTATCCAAACTCGTGTACCAAGTTTCCTTGTCACCTAATAAGAATTCAAAAGCTTGGGAGCGTTGAGTAGGATTGGTGAGAACATTGGCCTCGTAGACTTTCTTAAAATGTTTCACAAAGCTGTACATGTCATTTTCTTGGTATTTGTCCACAGCTACTTTGCCACCATAGGAATTTTCAATTGGCTCTTAGAGCCTTAGTAGACTTCTAACCCCACTAGTAGCAATGTTGCTAATGCTGCAACGCTTTGCTCCTGTTGTTGCGCTATCTAGTAGTCACTTCATCAAAAGCTCGCTCAATGTGAGGTCTCCTTCTAGGGCTCTCTTGCACTCCGATGGGGATTTTTGCCTACTAGGGATAGCACTCTCTAGATCTCTCACATTTCCATACTCTGGTGCAAGATCCTAGTTTGATGGTCCTGGTTGTATGCACCTACGCCTTGCAGAGCCCTACATGCCAGCTTCCTCTCCTCCTTGAGATCTGCTATGATATCCTCTACAAGTCTACTGTCGTGTTCTAGGAGGGTTTCAGTATCTTATTTGTTCACTAACTACTCGACCGCCCTAGAAAAGTCTCCTAGGTCAAGTTTCTCATTGCTTAGACAGCATGAGCTACCCTCTTCCATGTCTAAGTCTTCCTGTTGCACCAAGTTGTTGATCAGGTTGATAAGTTTGCGTAAATCCACATCGCCGATAGTGTTGGTCCTCATTGTGTCTTGCTCTTCGATCGTGTTCCTTGCGTGGTCCGACCTTTTGGGATTCGATTACCCATCTATGTCTTGGGATCTTCTCCTACTAGTGGGTTCTTTCCAGTTATTATGTTTGGGTGAGTTCCTTGTTAATTACAATCAGTTCTCAACTTACTCTCACTCTGTGCATGCGTGTGCGTGTATGCTCTTTTTTATGCACTGTGCAAAATGAGGCTTTTATCTCTTCTCCAATGTGTTTCGAGAACTGGAAATCAGAGTGAGTGAGAAAACAAAGTGTCTAGGAAACTCTAGTATTCTTGTCATGGGTTTAGCTTAATAGGCTTGTATTCTCAGTTTCTAGCCGTCCTTGCTGGTTCATAGGGTTCTCCACTATGCCCTTTGCTTAGTCCAAATTCGTTTGGGCTCTACGACTCCACTTGATGTGCTAGTGGATCAAATCGTTGGATGGTAAACTAGTGTCCTCTCTACGTCTGTGTCTCATCGATTTCTTTGTTCCTTGTGCGAGAAAGGCATCTCAAGCGTCTATATGGTCTTCGAGTGTTCGTACATAGCTAGTGTTTAGGTGGGTTTGGTCCAAACTTTTAAAAATTCTAAGAAAATCAGACTCGACCCAAAAGGTCCGAATTGCAAGGGCCAAGAGATGAACTCGGACGATCTGAGTGGCCGAGTTGAACTAGGTCGAATTGGGCTAGGGCGAATAGCATGTGGCTCGAGTGGCCGAGGCTGAATATGAAATTCGAATGGGCCGAGCGGTCGAAGGCAGAGTACCTAGTCTAGTCGAGTGGATGACTCGGATGGGCAGAGTCTAGGTGGACCGAGTACTAAGTGTCTGAATGTGCCTGATGAGGGCCAAATTTTTACAGAGCCGAGTAGGATGGGCTGAGTGACTAAACATGAGAGATTCGAGGGCCAATTTTGGGACTTATCCCAAAATCTCCATCACTCGGATGCATCGAATGTGGCATGTTTTTTCTGAAATATTGAAAACATCATCAGACAGAGTGATTGTGGGCTTCACACTTAACTAGCACTTCCAAATTCTACCTATGCATGAAGGAGAAGGTGTGGGTATACCTGTAGTGGGCAACAAACTTGTTGGTGGCATGATTGAAGTAGATCCATGCAATGGAGCTCTCTCTCTCTCTCTACCAGGGTGGTTTCAAATGAGCTCTCCCTTGGCCTCTTGGCTATTAAACCTCAGTCCCCTTAAGCACTCCTTCTTCCTGTTTTTCTTGATTTGTGCCCTACTTTGGCTTGGTTTACAACAGCAAACCCCATGCTTTTTCAATTGATCTCTTAACCTTAACCTACTCTAAATGCAACAAAAATCAGAAGTAAAGTACTGAACTGATTTCTCCTACTCTTCTATTTTGTAACGTATCCACCCATACCCTTCAGGACATGTCTTAGCAGTCCATCGGAAAGGAGATCTAGAAAGCTCCACCCGGCACTCCATGGAATGTCACGGGGTTTGTGATCTAGGACTTTCCGCATCTGCCATGTAGCAGAAGTATTCTGGCTTTTCCCACTTAGGACCGACCTGAATCAAGGTTTTCCCTAATGGTAATTTTCTAAATGGCAACTAGCATTGAGCCCTGAGCGAACTACTTTACGTAGAAACTCCAGGGCCGAAGCGGATTTTGCACGCTGCACTTGGTTCAAGGAGAATGGGAAACGAGAGGGATGCAAGGCTCAACCTCTCTGCCACAAGGCACAGTCCCATTTTGTTCCCCTAAAACAGCGTAAATCAGGATTATTATAACTTAATCTCTAGGTCAGCGCCCTTGTTGTTTGTGTCCTTTGAATGATCTTCTTAGTGTCACTTATGATTGAGAAAAGTTCCGGGCCAACCGGGACCACCCATCCGTAGGATGGACCCATGGCCACATCCACGCACTTTCCTCAGGTTGTTTTAGTTAATTAATTACCTACCACATTTAGTTGGACATGCATCAATCAGCTTCCTTAATTAGCCCGTTAGGCACTGGTTCCTTCACGTAATCATAGCACTTGACATAGAGAAGAAATGTCAAACAAGTTTCTTTTCAACAGGTTATCATATTTATCTTTGAAATACATTTATAAAGTCCAGCATGTAGACTTATCCATAATCCGCTCGAAGGCTATCCAGCAATCCACAGGGATTACTAATCCAAGATTCTGCCCGTAGACTAGTATGCGGGCCTCGAGATCAAATCCTGAGTCACGTTGGCCTCTTGTATAGGGCCCGGAAGGTGAGGGATTTACGGCCAGAGCCCCCCCTAGCACCCAAGCGTCCTCTTGCTCCAAGTAGCGCTCAACGGAGAGTCCTCTCATGGAGGATTCGGTCCACCTTCTGGGCGCAGTTAACAACCCCCTTAGTTAGGGTCAGGCAGGCAGTCGAGGGTAACTAAGGCTGCCTCTCCCTTCAGGCCTTCAACCTGAAGCATTAGATATCTTTTCATCCTTTAATTCTTTGAGCAAACAAAGCAAAACAATGATCTTAAAACTATTACAAACACAATCATTTCCATTGGTCGTTACTTTTATCCAACTTCTAAGGAGTGAATCCTTCTCTCTGAATGCATCCAGAATTCGATCCGGGATCAATTGCGACTTGGCAAGATCCCCAAGGGTTTGTTTGTTAACCCTTATCCTTGGGTTAGAGCCGTACCCTATTAACCCAACTTAACCAATATCTTAAGTTCTCTTAACACAAAATATGTTGCTCCACATTATTGATTGGTCCTTTACTTCCAAGCAAATATCGAATCCCCATATCTTGGTTACTTTACCCAAGAAAGGTACTATATTAGGATGATTATTCATCCTCTTGCAAGATAAACTTGCATAAGGATCTGCCAATCTCATTCCGAGGAATTGGCCATTTCCTTGTGATCAAATCACAAGATCATGTGACTCCGCAACTTGTTGTCAAGTGTCGCACCTAATCCATGGGACTATTTTACCCATCGAATGACATCTTCTAATCACGAAATCATGATTAGATAGGAAACAGAGTTAGGGTGTCTTCATACAATCCGTTCCTGATTGCACTAGGCCATTATTATCAGTCCTAGGGTTTCAAATTCAAATTGAGTTTCATCCTTTTAGCGAGTGATCCTTAGGGTAAAAACCCTAGATCGTTTCTCGCAAGTATGTCCTATTGTCCCTACATTCTGTGAATGTGGGCACGTCTTTAGGTTTATAAGAGTTTCAACTTGACAATAAGTGTGACTAGGTCACATCCTCAACGTACTAAACCCCTAATTAGCACTTTGGGATATGTTGCATCGATTTAACCCTTCCTAAGTGATTCCTTCGCCGTTTTAGGTGTTTAGGGTAAACCAATTTACTTGTCTATTCATGAAGATATTGTCTTGATCAGATAGGGAAAAAACTAATTGCATTTTGATATCATTCTCGTAATCACATGATTCATTGCCTACGTATGAGTAGATCTACAATCCCTAACTTTTTTGGTTAAGATCAAAGCGTATGTTAGGTTATGGCATAATTCCTATTGATCCTTTTATAACATGCATTCAAGATTCATGCTACTAACTTTAGGGTTTTATGTGAACCATGCAACTTTTTCTAACTTCTTTTCTAAATGAGATATTCATACGTGTTGAATGAGCATTACACAACCTTTCGTAACTATTTTCGTAGTTGATTGAGATTTTAAGCCAATTGACTAGAGTTTAATTTACTTCATGCAGCTCTAGAACCATTTCCATGCCTTGCAAATTCCTATGAATTATTAGCGACCTTCTTTTAATGAATCATTTTAAAGGAAAGATGCCTAATAATGTGACGTGTGATTTATTCTTTCCATGCATAATCGAAGTGTACAACAATAATTTTGACTTTATAAAGATGGTCATTAGTTAAAATCTAAGTTCGTTACTTTGCAATGCATAAAAACCACTTTCTAGGAATGCATAGAGATCTTATGCTCTTCTTTTTCATTCGTTTAATACAAATGACCGATTCTTTGATTGAAGTTATTTCCTTTAATTTAGCCAAGGTATTTCAATCGAAAAAGTGCATCCTAATTTTCGTAAATGAATCATGCACAATTGAATTATTACGACGTAAATCAAAATTAGGAAGAAAACTTGGACTTGTGGTGAAATGTCCACATGGATGTTAGGAGATGATCCTCCTGCCATTGCGCCTTGTGCCTTCTTAGGAGCCATCAAGATTTCGATCTTCTCGACTTGGTCTCGCAGACCTATGATCTTGGCTCGTCTCCTTTGCACACAAAAACTCCCTTTTGAGATTCGGCTTTCTTGACCAATTTCACCGTCTTTTGGAACCGGGCTTTAGAAATGGAACTTATAAATTTTCCCTTCCTTTCGTAGAAGCTCCGGGGATGCAATTTGTCTATAGGTAAAGGGGAAAAAGAAAATAGCTTTGTGGTATGCAAAGGGGAAAAAGTTTCTTAAATTCTGGGTTATAAAGACCCCTTTGGAAAGGGTTTATAAAAGTCTTTAGGAAGGGCTTTTAAGATAACTTGTGAGGGGGAAATCCCCGGGAATTACTAAAATGGCTATTTGTGTGGGAAGGATTTAAAAGGAACCCATGGTTAAATAGCCTTGTGGAAATGCTATGAAAGGGCTTAAAACCGACTAGGGGAGGGAAAAATCCACGAGAAGGGATTTGAGGACTTGTGTGGGAAGGCTAGGGAAAGGCCTTTAAAATCCGACTAGTGTGGTTTATGGGGGATGCAAGGAGAAAATGTCCAATTTTCGGGGATATAAGTGACTGCTTGGGAAGGCCAATAGAAAGGGTGTTCTAAAGGAACCCAGGTTAAGACTCCCTTTATGTAAGAACGCAAGGGGGGAAAAGGGCTTAATGAGCTTTTAAAGGCTTGGATGGGACCCCATAGGAAGGGGGGCTTTTGAGGAGGCCCTTAGAAGCTTCCAAAAAGCTTCCCGGAAGCTTCTGGGCATGATAAAGACCACATTGTCGTACTTGTCTAAAATTTTTTTGATGAAGAAAGAGTTCGCATCACTCACAACCCTGAGCTCACAGCCTAAGGCGTGGGCCAATTTTATGGTAGTAATCTTCTAAGGTTGAAGAGGGGCAGAGCGCAAAGTGTCCTCGATGTTAGAGATGGTTTTTCCTTGAGAGCACAGCAATCCCATCAAGGCATCCATCATGTCGTTCCATGGCAATTGATGACGGAGGGAGTCGAAGACTGGGGTGGCGCCCAATCTCTCGATGACCCCAGGATCGCTGTCAACGTCCATGATGGTGCAGTCGAAGTCAAATATCACCACAACGACGTGGGCGATTGGAAGGCAATCTTGTGGAAGGCGGCAGCTGAAGCAAAATTGCTTCTCTCTCTCACACGGCTTCCTCCTTTCTTTCAAGCGCTTTCTCTCTCTCTTAGTTCACCACAACAGAAATGAGGCATAGACGCGCAAAGTCATGCACGTCTATCATTGCGTCTATATGCGCGTGTAAAAGAGCATGTAAATAGACGCGAATTTTGTGTCTATATGTCCGCGCAAATAGATGTGAATATAGGCGCATCTTCAGACGGGTAATTATTTAACCACCTGAAATTGGACTTAATATAATAAAAAAACTAGAGTTAATAATTATTTTTGCATTGCTCTCTAATGAATGGCAGTTTCTCCAGTTCAAAATCTTGATATATGTACAAGCGACAGAAACCTTATTATACAATTAATAGCAAGCATTGCATGTATCTCGTAATTTCTCTACTTGAAGATGATAAAAAATACTTCCTTTTTATTATGGAAAATTCAATTTAGCTTTAAACTTGACTATTGATTCTTGAGTATGCACGTGTGCGCATGATATTTTCCATAGAATTAAGAATACACATTGAATCATTAAGAAAATTAAGTATGTTACAGTGAATGATCCATCTCATCTTCAATGCGATCAGCACTTGCTAAACTATCTACTTGTAGGTCTATGTTACCAAGAGGTAATGAAACAAATAAGTCTATCCCACTATCAGATGTGTTGCTATATTACTCAATAACTTCATCAATATCATCAACCACATTATTTTCCTCCTCTGCGTTTCCTTGAACATCCTCGCGAGGTTCATCTTGTACTATAGCACGCATATCATCCATTATGGTGTCATCATGTACATCATCACTAATTGTTGGATTGTCATCTGCTATCTCTATGTCGGTAATATTACCATATATTAGTTTTGAACGATTAGATATAGGGATGACATACCACCATCGGTTATTGTTTACCATTGGATGATACACAACTTGTATTTGAAAAACAAAAGCAAGAAACTTAAATATTTATTATATTGTGTATATGTATCACATGTATACATATTTAAAAAATTAGCTTTTGCATATATACCTTCTCTCATTGTTGAGATAGTACTAATGTGTCATTCTTGTTTTGGTGAAATTTTGTAGAGTCAATGATTACAAAACCACTTGATTGACAACTGATATTGTGTAATGCTCACCATTTGTTACCACTTCTTTAAACCACTTCACATCCAGTACATATATAGAGAATCGTCTGAAGTCAAGCTTCAGAATGTCTTGGATCAAGCCACAATAATCTTCCATGGTACCATTGGCATCCTTGAAGTGAGCAGGGACACCACAATCTTGGGTATTTCTCTTTTCATCTATACGTTGAGTTCGAAGATGTTTACTCTCATACCAAATAGCATTGAATAATGTGGACTAGTAGTAAAAGATAAAGATCAAACATGTCAATTTATTATATAAAATATAACTAGAAACAAATTAATTGATAGTATGTCTCACCTTTGATAAGCAACCTCGTGCGTATTCCCACTCTTCTTGAGATATATTAATTTCCTCCTCTTTTTCCATTCTCTCCATTTCCTCATGTAACCAATCTATATCAATATGACGTGGGAGCGCATTTAGATGATCTAGAAATGAGACATTACATCCATATCTGGTGCGAAATGCTTGTCATTTGCTTTTTCTTCTTGCCCTTGCTTCATTATATAGTGTCACCCATTTGCTCATTACATCACTATTGCTCATTATGTGTTGCTTGCTCTCTCTTAGTTGGCAATTTGTTTCCTTTTGGAAGCATTTGTGATAATAACCTACATATATTTTAAAAAGTGAGTTAAAAAACCACCAATATATATTTGTGTCTGATTTCAAAGTAGAACAATTAATATTATGATTCATAAGCCAAACTGAATTGATACCTACTTCAATAACGCATTCAAACTGACATTACTCCATCCATAAATTGTTTGCAAGTTAAGTATCTCGAGGGGCGCATGAAGAACGGAGTACGTACAACCTTCATACAATAGAGTAGATGATGCTACGTATAGTGGGTCATCTGGCTTTGTAGAGTGACCTTCTCCCTGAATCGCTTGTGAAAATAGATGGTGTACTATGTTGTCCAAAATCTCATCCTCTACAACTTGATGGGGCATTTCATGAGGGCTACTATCATGGTCGTCAGTCTCCACTCTTCTTGAAGACTCTGCGTCCTCACGTTGACGTTTTGCAGCCTCTCGACGCCCGGGAGGGAGCATCTGAGGATGTGGCACCGCATCCTGATCAACCACAAAAGTGAGTTTTATGTACGTTGATATATATTGAGTAACATAGACTAGCAATCTTAGTGTTAAAAAAAAACAATGAATACCGGTGGTTTTCCTCTGTCCCATTCTCCATACATGCTAAGGTGTGACATTGCAACTCAACGTGCTCGAAAAATACACCCTCGACAACGATCACACATGCATTTAATTTTTCGTCGTAGCCATGCATCTCGATTATGAAGACATAATGTTTCATCCTCACTTGAGGATGTGCTCGTTGACTCATCAGCATGCACCGCACTAGGTGATGACGACGACATGATTAAACCTAATTCATGACAACATCAAGTTTGTTATTCATATGTTTACATAAAAACTTCAAGCTGACATATTAATTATTCTAAGATATCAATTTTAAATACACAAAACTTATCATAAATATATAAAAACTTATGATAAGAACTTACTATCAAACCTTATCTTAAAAACAAAAACTCATGATAAAAGCTACATGCGCGTCTATACGTGCGTTTACGTATGTCACTACAACAAAAAGGCCTCATAGACGCATATTTAGACGCGATTTTTGAATATAGAGAAAATCTTACGGGTGCGTCTATCCGCCCATCTATTTACGCATCTACCATTTCGCGTCTATAATCGCATCGTATGTATCAACGAATTTACACGCACAAATAGACGGGCAATAGATGCACATATACACGCGCATATAGACACGCTGGTAGACGCGTTTTTACAAGCACTGATAGATGCGAATGGAAAACAAAAAAAATCATTTAAAAAAAAGATATTTAATTTCCTTTTTAAATTTGAATTATGAAGCGCGTGTATAAGCGCGTGTAGTCTGCACTATAGATGCGCGTATAAACGTGAATTATCTGCAATTTAGACATGCGGATAGACGCGCAAAACAGAACTGGAAAAAAAACCAGAGAGCAGTTGCAAAGCAACCACATGCTCTCTGGTTTTTTTTTTCCCCTCCCATACATCAGATTGTGCATTTGGGAAAAAGACAATGTATCTTATGGGCACGAGAATTGAAAATAAAAGTCCACGTATTCATTATATATCAAAAGCATTTACAAGGAAAGTTTAAGAACTTGCGACCTAAAGTGTGGCCGCAAGCAGTAGGCTCAAAGATGGATCATACATATACAAGAAAAGAAGGCCTCATGAGGAGGTATGGTGCTCCTCTACGAATCTGAAGAGGAAACATCTTCGCTAGTACCACCAGGGCTACTAGCGTCGCTATCTCCCTCCTCGCTATGCTCCACATCTGGGTTCACCTACACACACAAAAGATCAGGGTTGCTTACATAGACAAGGTGGAGAAAAAGTTATAATTAGCTATACTTTTAATAGGAAAGTAAGAAAAACATACCTCCTCTAGCTATTGAATCCTTATGGCCCGCTTGTATTGGTCCTCAGTGATGAGACCCTCCTCATAGAAGTGAAGCCATGTGGTTGCACAGTTATGGCCTCGATGGTAACCTACCTATCTAGGAGTAGGTATCATACCAACATTTAGATATATACAAACAATTATGAGTCACAATATATTAGAATAAAATATATAAAGAATTGAAAGAAATATAAATTTTAAAAAACTAGAAATCAAAATATACTTACAAGCTCTGCCTCCCACGACTCTCTGCCGCCCGATCCGTAATGCGATGATCCCATGGTTTCCATTTGGATCCGTCGCGCCTCTGCGTGCTGGCGACTCTTCACTTTCTCTGCTGCTTTCTTCTTGGCTTTCTTCCACTCTATGCGGTGGCACATAGGTGGTTGGCTATAGGTTCCACGCCCCTCCTTCTGCCTCCGCACTGAGTCCCTGGCCCGTGTCATGAGGTGGGATCTTTTGTTGTGAAGCATATCCCTCACTTTTGTGCGTCCCCAATCATCCGAGAATCGCTAACCCTCAGGATTTGGGTACCTCCTATGGACTGCCCTCAACACCTCCTGCCACAAGCCGCTTTTCTGATTTTTGAAGGCAATGAAACAATCTTTATATGTCGCATGCACGACGTTCCTTATGTACGCCATTACATCCCTTCCTTTATCATCATGAAAGATGCTACCAGCATCTGTAACTCTATAGTACTGGCGTACAACCTCCTGTACGTGATCTACTGGTGAGGGTGATCGCTCGCCACCTCCTAGGCAACCCCCACACAAGCCTCGTCCTCCCCTTCCACTCTCTCTCCTCCCTCTCTGTCAACTACTCTCTGCCTCCCTGGACACACGAGCTTCTGCAGATGCACGTGCTTCTGCAGATGCTTGTGCTTCAGCCGAGGCACGTGGAGCACGTGGAGTACCTGCATATGAAGTACCTACATGTGGAGTACCTGCATGTGGAGTTTGGGAAGTAGTGCCAGGCAAAGACGTCAGAGGCATCCCAGACATGACACTAAATACCTCGTCCGCTGTGGAAGAGCGGCCAAGGTGTCTGGTCATCTCTCCCATGAAGTCTTCCCTACTAGAAAAACCTCCAAAAAATGCATTGACCCCCCTGCCAAAGGAGGCCAATGTATTATTCATGCGATCCAAATCTGGGTCATTGCTAGATGAACCAGGATACGACATCTGTAAAAAAAACACATGAAAAAGACAAATTTATTTGCATACAAAAAATCATATATTACCTACGTTTTCAAAGAGCTTTCTTTAGACAATGAGCATAAAACTTGAGTGCTAATGCTTCTCATAAATAAGAAAACTAATAAACACAAACATGGGATTGGTCACATTCATCATTGCAAAAATATATTGTTTACTATTAGAAACTGGGAGACCTGGCGCGTGTATCCCCGCATCTAAATTGCAGGTTAGATGCGCCCTCAGACGCGCTCCAAAGTCAACCTTCTGTCCAGCGCGTCTATCTTTGCATCTAAGATGCAGCACAGACGCGCTGTTAAACGCACATTCCAGATCAATGGACGTGTATAATTGCGTGTAGATTGCAGAGCACACATGCCAATACATGCGCTCTAAGACGCGCCCTTCGACGCTATGAGAGGAAACATTTTTCGCGTCTATATCTGCGTCCACACTGAAATATAGATGTGCTATCAAATGCGCTCGGTCGGCTGATTTTAGCCCGACGAACGCCATTGATGATTTACAAAATGCAATACATAATGGAATCACAAATCCTAAATACACAGACAGAGCAGAGAGAGGAAGACAGAAACACACACACACACACACACACACACACACACACACACACACAGAGACTCACCTTGGGTGTTTGGTGTGGCGGGTGGTGGCGCTTCTTCCTTCTCCTTTTTCCTCTCCTTGGTAAGTTACCCTCCCTTGATGCTTGCTTGCTGCTTCTTCTTGTTCTTCTCTCTCTTGTTCTCTCTTTGTTCCTCTCCTTGGCTTTCCTTTTTCCCTTCTTGTGTGTTTGAAATGAAAGAAGAGGAGAGTCATGAGGAGGTGAGGCATGAAGAGACTGCATGTCGGCTAAACTCAAACTTCAGAACTGCAAAAAACGCAGGAAAGGAAAGGTGCAGTTTGAAAAGAAATGATTTAAGTATGGTTTGAATTTTGACGTGTGCATCTATTTTTGCGTGTATATGCGTGTCTATTGTTCAGGTAGACGTGAGTATAGACGCGAAAATAGACGCGTACGTAAACGCGGATATAGATGCGCATTTAGGCTTTATCATGATTTTTTGTTTTTAAGATAAGTTTTGATAGTGAATTCTTATCATAAGTTTTAATGTATTTATAATGATTTTTGTGTATTTAAAATTGAGATCTTAGAATAATTAATACGCTAGCTTTAAGTTTTTATGTAAACATATGAATGACAAATATTTTGATGTTGTCATGAATTAGGTTTAATCATGTCGTCGTCATCACCTAGTGCAGTGCATGCGGATGAGTCAATGAGCACATCCTCAAGTAAGGATGAAACATTGCGTCTTCATGTGTAATGTCTTCATGTGAGGATGAAACATTGCGTCTTCATGTGTCATGTCTTCAAGTGAGGATGAAACATTGCATCTTCATGTGTCAAGTGAGGATGAAACATCCTCAAGTGAGGCCATGTTGTTGTGGACTATGCACGACTTTCTAGGATACGTAGAGTGTTCACGTACATGTATATAACTCTATATTTGAAATTCAAGACTTGAATCAATTGCATTTTATTAATTCACTTGTTTTTTTAGGTTGAACCACATCAGGATATCATGCATGTCCTATTTGCGGTCCCTCTCTAGTTTCCTCTAGGCCGGCACGTTTAAAGAAGGTTACCTACGATAATCATCATCGATTTCTTCCTATTGACCATCCCAAATATGTTCTCCCTACTAATGGAATGACTCCACAATCTTTAACCATTCGAGATTGGAAGGAGAGATGGATTAATGCCGACAGCCACCCTCCACTCAGCATGAGTCGGTAAGAAGAGCATTTCTCTCAATTGACTTTAAAGTATTTAGCATGATGAATTGTTTACATAATATATTGTTTGTTTGTTAGGTTCTCTATATTTTTTCGTCTTCCGTACTAGACTGAACTCAAGATCAATCACCCGTTGGACCCCATGCACATATTCAAAAATGTTGTATCTACATTATCGGATCACTTGATAGGGGCTCGTGATTCAGTTAATATAAGGGAGGATTTACATAACATTGGTCGCATGAGACGAGCCTGGCCATGCATTGGACCCAGAGAAAATATTGAGCTACCCCGTGCACCTTGGATGTTGTCAAAGAACGAGGAAACAATAGTGAAGGAACAAGTATATAGCTTTCGAACACCCACAGGATGTATGAGATGTCTCAAGGGAGCTTTCCTAAAGAAAAAGAAAAGAGGTGTGGAGCAACTATTTGCTTTGAAGTCCCACGATTGGCACAAAATGATTCAAGGGTATCTCTAACCATGAATATAATAATTAATGGAGTAACTATGTGTAAACTTTGGGATATGATGACTTTTTTCTTAACTAATCATTTGATCTATGAATATTGTTTACATTCAGTTCGTACTTCCTACTAGCATATCCCATTGTGTATCCAAAGATGTACGTGATATCATTTACAAGATGGGAGAGCTTGTGAGGTGTGTATACATTATATTTTTTCATTATATATCTTTGAATTTCTACACAAAAATAAACAAGCACATCATACATCTTGACAGATACGTGAGCTCGAAGGAAATTGATCCAAACACATTGCAAGATGCTCGAGTATTATCTATTGAGGTGGTTTGTTTGGTGGATGAAATTTTTCCTCGATCCATTTTAAGTACTCAATTACATTTACTCGTACATTTGATTGATGAGATTGCACTTTGTGGGGCAGTTCATGTAAGGTGGATGTTTTTTCTTGAGTGCTTTATGAAAACCTTGAAAGATTTTGTGAGGCAAAAAGCACGGCCTGAGGGAAGTATGGCTTAGGGTTGGTTAGTGCAATCATCCCTTGTTTATATATCTGAATATCTTGCTGAAGTGGATCCCTCTCAACCACGACTATGGAAAGATGATGAAGACTTGAGGATGACCTCTATAGTATCTCAAGGAAATGGAATGAGTAAAGTGCTAACAAAAGAAGAACTTCGTAAGTTAAATAGTTTTTGTGTGCTCAATAGTGATGTAATGAGCAAATGGGTGACACTATATAATGAAGCAAGGGCAAGAAGAAAAAGCAAAATACAAGAATTTCACACTAGATATGGACGTAATGTCTCATTTTCAGATCATCTAAATGCGCTCCCATGTCATTTTAATATAAATTGGTTACATGAGGAAATGGAGAGAATGAAAAAAGAGGAGGAAATTAATATATCTCAAGAAGAGTGGGAATACGCATGAGGTTGCTTATCAAAGGTGAGACATACTATAAATTATTATTTTTCTATAAGTTTTATTTTATATAAATAATTGACATGTTTGATCTTTTATCTTTTACTACTAGTGCACATTATTCAATGCACTTTGGTGTGAGGATAAACATCTTCGAACTCAACGTATAGATGAAAAGAGAAATACCCAAGATTGTGGTGTCCTTACTCACTTCGAGGATGCCAATGGTACCATGGAAGGTTATTGTGGCTTGATCCAAGATATTCTAAAGCTTGACTTTAGACGATTCTTTATATATGTACTGGATGTGAAGTGGTTTGAAGAAGTGGTAACAAATGGTGAGCATTGCATAATCAGACGTCATCCAAGTGACTTTGTAATCATTGACTCTACAAAATTTCACCAAAACAAGAATGACACATTAGTACTACCTCAACAATGCAAGCAGGTATATATGCAAAGGCTAATTTTTTTATATGTATATATGTGATATATATACACAATATAATAAGTACTTAAGTTTTTTGCTTTTGTTTTTCAAATACAGGTTGTGTGTCATCCAATGGTAAACAATAACCGATGGTGGTATGTTATCCCTATTTCTAATCATTCAAAACCAATCTATGGTAATATTACCAACATGGATATAGCAGATGACAATCCAACAATTAATGATGATGTGCATGATGACACCATAATGGATGATATGCGTGATATAGTACAAGATGAACCTCGCGAGGATGTTCAAGGAAATGTAGAAGAAGACAATAATGTGATTGTCGATGATATTGATGAAGTTATTGAGCAATATAGCAACACATCTGATAGTGGGATAGACTTATTTGTTTCGTTACCTCTTCGTAACATAGACCTAAAAGTAGATAGTTTAGCAAGGACTGATCTTATTGAAGATGAGATCGATCATTCACTGTAACATACTTAATTTGCTTATTGATTCAATGTGTATTCCTAATTCTATGGTTTTTATCATGCG
>NC_141138.1:100268266-100398266 GCF_053477565.2 Lygodium microphyllum
GTTTATTCAACATTTCTTTGGCATTTGAAAGCTCTTGAGCTAGACCTTGGACCTACCCAATCCTTGGAGTCCACTTTGTCTCAATGGCCCTAGTTCGTTTGTTGGTCTATGGCACTTGAGCTTTGCCTATGCGACACTGCTCAAGGTGTAGACGTGTCTCTTGATTTCAATTGTGTAGGTGAAACCAACGCGCTTACACTAGAGAGATCGATTTCATCTTCTAGGATGGGATCAGTATCCTTCAAGTGCTCTTGAGCTTCTCTCACCCACTCCTTGACCTTATATATGGCTTTCAAGCTGGCACCTTGGGTTGGGGTACTCCCCGACCTTGGCACTCCCCTTTTCCATAGTCTTCGGAGTGGATGTTTCTGCTTCTACATCTGTCACCTTTTTCCCTACGGTTAGCATATCTTAAGTATGACCTTCTCTTTGGTTCTCTTCCTCCTTCACCTACGGCTTCTTTTTCCAATTGAGGTTGCATCTAGGTTACTAGGCCCTAGTGGCAGTGATATGCCGGCCTGCTTCATCTTTGCTCGGGTCATAGCATGCAATGGGATAGGCGTAGCCTCTCCATCGAGTGCTTCAACTCTGAATAGCCCAATGGTACTAATGGTACAATCATCAAACTAGAGGGTGGTTTCTGTCTAGGGCAATTAGTAAATAGGTGGGTGATCCCACACTCTGGGCATCTAAGGTGAGCCTTCTCTCGATTGGCTTGCTTCCTCTCGTGGCAGTGCAAATAAATATGCCCTGGGGGCGACAACAAGTCCAACATGCAATTAGCTCTTGGGTATGCCCTCTTAGGCCTCTATCCCTACCTCTGGCTAATGCCATCATCGACACTAGATAGTCCATGAGAATAGGATTTCCCTCCTCATTGTACAAGATATAAGGGTTTACGTATGCTTCCTCATCATTTGTCTCCTCCACATAGTGGATTGGGGCATCACTCATCAGTGGGGGCGGGCTATCAAAGGTTTGGGTGGCCTAGGTATGCCTATGGGATTAATCTCCATTCTAGGGATGGCTGGTTTTGTGTTGTTAGGCACTGGAAGAGCCAACGTGGATTCGCTTTCAAAGAAGTTGGGTGGCCTATTTCCTAAGTATGGCTAGTTGTATGGTTGGGAATATGGAAGTCTCCTTAGTAGTCTGCAATGCATAGCATCATGGCCTAACATACCACAATTGGCACAAGGTTAGGAGGATTGAGGGTCCTAACATTCTGCTGGAAGGTGGTTTCCACCGCAATGCATGCATTGGACATGTGGGCATGTAGGTTTCCTCACCATCTCCTATAGCCTAACTAGCTCCAACTTCATCTCTGCTAGCCCTTGGATAACTGGTCAATGCTTTTCTCATTGTCTTGGGTGCTTCTCTTGGATAACTGACCATTCACTAGGTGTTGTGGCCTTCTCTAAGGATCTAGAATTAGCATTATCTCGATTTGAGCTCTTGGAAATTCTCTCCTTGAGTTGTTCGTCCACTCGTATAGCGTCTTTGAAGACCCTAGCTAGTACATCTCTCTGCAAGCTTGAGTTTCTTGCTAAGGCCTTGTAGAGTTCCTCAAATAAATTATATTTATAAATACTGTGGAGACCACTCTTTCGTTGGGTTGTTTGTTAGATGGGATTCTCTTAAAGAGACTTTGCACATGGGTAAACACAATCCATAATGTTCTCCTTGTCCCTTTGCTTGATGTTCATTAGTCGTATTATGAGGTTGTTGAAATACCTAGCCTCAAAGAACCTCTTGATGAAGAGATCCTTGAGATTGTTGAAGTTATTCCGTTCCGTCACATCTAAGATGGTGCACCATGTCCTACCCTTGTTGCCTAGGTAAAGGCCGAAGGCTTGCAAGCATTGGACAAGATCCATGAGGCTGTTGGCCTCATAGACTCGCTCAAACTACTCTACAAAGCTGTATGGATTGTTACCTGACTGGTATTTTTCTAATTGCTTTGCGATTGTGGGGATCTTTGGTTGTGAAAGGTGAGATTTAAGAGCATCCAGCTCATCATGAGCTTTCCCTGCTATTAGCATATCATCCACAAAAAGTACCAAAATAAGCAATGCACCATCATGGGATTTCTTCGTGTAAAGACAGGATCCATAACACTCTTGTTGTAGCCCTGTGACTGCATAAAGGCATCAGACTTATAATACCACTCCCTAGGTGCATGCTTCAAGCCATAAAGACTTTTCTTCAACTTGCACACTAGGTGCTCCCTACCAAGTTTTGTAAAGCCCTTAGGCTGCTCCATGTATATCTCATTATGCAAATCCCCATGCAAGAATGCAGTCTTGACATCCATCTGATACATGTTCAAGTCAAGCTACGCAACTAAGGCCAAAAACCAAGCGTAGAGTGGTCATCTTGACCACAGGAGAAAATACTTCATCAAAGTAAACTCCATGCTCATGTTTAAAACCCTTAGCAACAAGTCTTGCCTTATAAGCCGGTTTGGGGTTTCCAGGGGTACTTTTCAGCTTGTACACCCATTTGCATGGCAAAGCCTTCTTGCCGTTAGGCAATGCAACCAAATCCCAGGTCATATTCTTATGCAAGGAGTTCATCTTAGACTGCATAGCCCTCTCCCAAGAGTAACTGTCACCCTTGCACATAGCCTCCTTATAGGTAAGAGGCTCTCTTGCATCTGTAACCAAGACATAATGCATCAAGGGCTCAAATCTATTAGGCAAACGTCTAGCTCTAGTAGACCACTGCACTATAGGCTCTGTTGCATGTCTAGCATCTTGTCCAACACCCTAACCATGTGTACCAACTGTTGTTGCAGGATGTCCAACCGGTTGCGCAGGAGCACGTGGCTCCTCTTGGAATATAACCTTGCATATCTCTACCACCTTCTCAGGCTGCCTATGCATCTTGTCTTCATGGAAGACTACATCATGGCTATGGATGACTTTTCGTGCCTGCGGATCCCAGAGGTGATAACCCATCTCGCCTGCATCTCCATAGCCAAGGAAAATGAATTTGACACTCTTAGGATCCAACTGTACGAAAGCAAGAAGAGAGATGGACACAAGCTTAGGCCAAAAGGGTAGTAGACATGCTCTCTGTTCAATCCATTATCACCACACTAGAAGTCAACAATAATACAACATTCTCATACCAAACCAAGTAATCTAGATCTAATCATAGTTAAGTCAGTATGGCTTAACCATATTCAACTAAGGTAGAACGCTGACCAAAGACTATGAGCTTGAATCTCAACACTCCCTCTCAAGCTTAAGTGGGGTACTTCACTTCAAGTAGCTCTTTGAAATGCACAAACTTATCTTTACCCAATGACTTGGTAAAGATATCTACAACTTGGTCTTCTGTCCTCACATGGACCAAATCAATATCACCTGCAATCACTTTTTCTCTGATAAAGTGATAGTGTACTTCAATGTGCCTAGTCCTAGCATGATAAATAGGATTACTGGCTAGGAGCACACTACTCATGTTGTCACAATAGAGTGTGACATGCTTGACTTCCTGCATGCCCAAATCATCAAGAAGCTTCATGAGCCATGCTGCCTCACATGCAGCTAGTGCAACACCTCTATACTCTACCTCAGTACTAGAGAGAGCAAATGTAGGTTGCTTCTTATTGCTCCAGCTTACCATACTACTACCAAGGGAAAATGCATACCCATTAGTAGATCTCCTGTCATAGGCACTTCCTTCCCAGCCAACATCTATATATCCTGTAAGCTCCAAAGGCTTACCATGCTCATAGAACAGACCATAATCTAATGTAGCCTTCACATATCTCAAGATCCTCCTCACTGCATCCAAGTGAGGTTTCATAGGCTTCTGCATGAATTGGCTAATCAGTCCCCAACTGAATATGGTCTAGTAATGGTAAGGTAAATCAGGCTACCCATCATTTGTTTATACATAGTGACATTCTCAATCTCAGCCCAACATATGCAAGTAGCTTAATATTTTGCTCCAATGGAGTGCTCAAAGACTTGCAATCCAACATACCATACTTGGTTAACATGTCTTGTGCATATTTCTTTTGCAACAACAAGTACCATGAGGTGTAGAGACAACCTCAATCCCAAGGAAATAATTTAGTTCACCCAAATCTTTGACTTGAAATTCAACATGTAACATTTCCTTGATCTGTTTAATTCCCGTGACATCATCACCTATAATGATCAAGTCATCCACATAGATGACTAATATCACATAACCAGCCCTTGTCTTCTTTGTGAATAGCCTATGATCAGCCTTGCCCATAGTGAAACTAAGTTTTGGTAAGCATGCACTTATCTTAGCATTCCAAGCTCTAGATGCTTGATTTAGCCCATATAATGCTTTCTTCAATCTACACACATGTGTAGGAAAATCTGGATGTACATAGCCCTTGGGCTGATCCATGTATATTTCCTCAACCAAATCACCATTGAGAAAGCATTCTTCACATCCATCTAATACATACTCCATCCTCTAGATGCTGCCAAAGTAACTGTCCTCATGGTTGCCATTTTAGCAACAGGGCTGAATGTTTCCTCATAATCAAGATCATATCGTGTTGTGGATACCTTTTTGCCACAAGTCTTGCATTGTATCTTTCCAATGTGCCATTTACAACCAAATATTAAGTGTCATTTTCAGCCAATGTTGCATATTCCTCATCCATTGCCTTACACCAATGATCATCCAAAATAGCTTCAGAAAACTTTGTGGGTTCCTTGAAGCTAGTGATTTTTGCCATATGCATAGTTCCTCACTGTATAGCCACTGTGTATAAGCCTATCCACATGCTTCCTGACTCTTTTTGATCCCCTCAACTGAGGTGCAGTATGAGACTCTCCTCTCTCATGAGGTGGTACGTATCTATGTCTCACACCAGGAGTCACAACTGATGGAATACCAAAATCACTATCCAAGCTGTCAGTGCTAGGTGAATCATAACCACAAGTGAGTGGCCCTGTAACATCATCAAGTTTGCCTTTGCCTTTATCCACATTTCTCCCCCTCACTGACATACCCGTGCTAGTGGACAAAGATTTTGAAGTCCTCAATCTACTTGTCCAAGGACTAACAGATGTAGTAGCATCTTAGAAGGCCCACAAAAATCATCATCATTCATCAAGGTGATCTTCTTTTCATGCCATATTTCAGCTCATCAAATACTATATCTCTTGATATCAATGTCTCATGAGTAGAAGGAATGTGGCATTTCCTCTCTTGTGCATGCCCAAAAAAGATGGACTTTTCTGCCTTTGGATCAAGCTTCTTGGGAGTCCAATTACAACTTGCTTATGCTACATATTCTTTAGCTTATGAACATTAACATGACCAATCCTTTTATGCCATATCTCAATGTCCCTTATTGCAGCATTGTCATGTGAGTACATAGCAGCATTCAATGCTGGAATTTTTGTATCCAATGTAAACATCCTATCATTTCTTTTGCCTTTAGCAACGAATTTGCATCCTTGAGCATACTCTTCAATGTAGTATCCATCTCTATTGAATCTAACTTGTAGATTCTTTTTAGCCATTTGTCCCACAAAAAGCAAGTTTTTGGTTATGGAGGTTACATGTAACACATCATAGAGACTCTTTTTCTGGTCACCATGCATCATCAAGGGAATACTTGTATGCATAATGCCATGCTGCGTATCATCCCCTGTGCAAACATATCCATGAGCACCTTGTACCAATGTGTCAAATCACTCTCTATGAGGAGTCATGTGGTTAGATGCCCCTGAGTCTTTATACCATGCATCATCTGCTTTGCCTTATTTAGGCAACCCTTTCTTCACATGTTGCATTGCAAACAACCTGTCATCCTCCTGCATACCACTAGAAAAAGCATAATTACCATGTTGCCTCCCTCTTGCTCTCTAATAATTCTGCTTCTTGTAGCAATCCTTAGCTACATGCCCGTATTTGCCACAATAATGACAATCCTTATTTGCATTTGATTATTGTCCATGACTCATTTGAGGCTGCTGCCAAGTGCCTCTTCCTCTAGCTGAATAACCCCCTCTTCCACGAGCATTCGAGGCACCTCTATTTGCTTGAGGCTGCCTATTTTGCCATCCATTAGCTTGTTGTCCATGGGCTGCATATGCATTTCCAGCACCTCTTCCTTTAAAATTTGATCTTCCTCTTCCACCTCTACCCCTTTGATTTAAGTAGAAGATGTTGTCCCTGCTGTTTTTAGACCCACTGAAACTTGTATTGAGTCCAAGTTTCACTTCTTCATGCAAAATAAGTGCCACAAGTTCATCAAAGTCAAGCTACTTCTCCTGACATACTGATATGGAAGTATCAAACTACTTATACTCCTCTCCAAGACAATGGAGGGTAGTGGCTACCAAATCATCATCCTCAACTTCAGCTCCAATTGAGCCTAGTTGTTCCGCAATGGTTCTATTCTCATTGCCATAGTCTTCAATAGACCTTCCATTCCTGGATGTGTGACTGAATTTTTGTTTCAGTTGTGTCTTTCTCGCATGAGTAACATGCCCATAATTCTTCATCAATAAGTCCCAAGCAGCTTTTGGGGAAGTACGGTTTGCAATTTGCATAGCTTTTGTGTCTGACACACATAACGACAGCCAATGCAAGACCTTGCTGGCCTTTTCCAACCAAGTCATGTGTGCCTTTAATTGATCCTATGTTGGAGGTCTATCTTCTGGTAGCTTGGGCTCATCTTCAAGACCTGTGACTAGGTCCCAATAGTCTCTTCCAATTAAGAGATTAGACATCCTAAATTTCCATAGAACAAAATTGTTGCAGTCCACCTTCTCACCAATGATATGAGTTATAGTGTCCTTGTCTCTTGTGTTTGCCATTTCAAAGTCTTCATCTTTGCAAAACTAGTAGATTTTAGTTCACAACAATATCATACATTTCCAAACATGTGGCAAAGCATCTAAATGTAATAGCATTCCAACCAAGTAGCATTGTCTGATCAGAAGACATGTAGGCATACACAACATTCAATGACTGACAAAAATCTATAATCAACAGTCTGTAAGTAGCCAGCTATATATTCTCTATCTAAACAAGGTTATTCTTAGCTCAAACAAGCCATAAACCACAACAACCAGGTGTCACAACCTCTAGGAGTCAATACATAACTCAATAGACACCAATGCTTGTCTAGCTCTTCAAGCAACAATGCCACATATGCTTGTCACAAACTGTTAACAGTCAGTCCCACTGCAAAAACTGTAGTAAATCAGTTCAAAACTGAGCATTTAATGCTCACAATATTCCACCTTTACAAAACTAGTCAAGTTCCCAAAATTCCAACATGCAATGTACTTCAATACCCTGTAATGCAACTAGTTTTTACTGTAAAACTTTCAACAATGACCACTATTGCATTCTCAGCCCAGTACATATGCTTCTATTCCCATTCAGCTTCAGTTACAATGCATCAAGCTTCTCAAGCTGAACAACCTTTACAATCTGGGCCATGCTACCACATGGAAATGCATAAAAAGAGGTATATATAGGAAGCTTCCCAATCGGATGGGGATGCTCAGAGAAGATTATGTATACGGTAGAGGTTATCTTCAATGAATCCAATACATGTCGAGGCACATTCGAGCTGAACAAGGGGTGCCCAATCAAAGTCTAGTGTGCAGGGGAGCCCAATTCATACTCCCAGAATAGAGAATTCACCACAGCGGATATTGTTGCAAATACAAGTTTTGGAAAATGTGACGATAGAGAAAATGCAAGAGGAATGCACCTTTAAGGGAGGATAGGCGTCCTATTGTGTGCCATCTGCGTCATGGTTGCTAGTGATAAACCTCTCTAATAAAAAGAACTAGCTTCTTTATGTAAAGAGGAGTCTCTTGAGCCTTTGAATTACTTATGAGGTAGCGGTAGTTGCAGTAACAGCTACAAAAGCATTGGCTTTAGCAAGGGCAATTGTACAAGCAGCTAGAGAGGCGATAGCTGTCACAAACTCATGTATCTAGGATAGCATGAGTACTAATTTTCCTTCAGAAATTGATATTGTCAGGATAGAAAAAATTAGGCATCAAATTACCATGTAGCATAAGCATAAAAATGTAATGACGGGGGGCTATTTTGGGTTGCATGTGGACTGTGTAAAATAGTCAATGACTGAGTGAATTCAACCCCAAAAGCATCTCACATCATAGGCATACATTCCCCTAGCATTCGGGACAATCGAGCAACCAATGTCAATGCCAACCATGCATAAACATAAAGTGATGATGTAACATTGTTTGTGGCTACTTGTGGACTATGGAAAATAGTCCTGAAATGAGGTAAATCAGTCCACAAATCAGTGCCAATGATAACCACTACTATCGAGCATGAAGGGGGTGTTCCTAAGTGCCAAATGAAGTGTTTTCAAGCTGCCAATGACTGCTAAGGGAGGGCTGAAGTAAATAACAAATTTTTTTGCAGGTCTTCAGGCTGACCCAAACTGATTTGGGGCATGTGGAAGGGTTGGTCAAGGTCAAGGAAAGGTTGGGGGAGTAATCAAGGACCCCTAGGAGCTCCCTCTTGAAGGGCAAAGTCACTGGTAGAGAGTAGGCATCACAAGAAGCAAGAGGACATGGCTATCCTACTTCACAAAACTTGTGGACTGAAGTAAAATAACAAAAGAGAGCTCCAGGACCATTGAAGGAATGCCCTAAGGGTGCCCAAATGGGCCGAGTAGGTGCTCGAGAAGCCGAGGAGTGATAGGAGCTTGCTGGAGAGTCGGCTATGGCTGCTATGAAGGAGACCCAATGAGTGTAAGTAATTGATAGGAAGCTACCACAGAGCCTAGTACCTCATTGTCAAAGACCCATGTTTGGCGACCACTAGGGTCCAAGGTCACCTATTTGGGAGGCATCTTTGCCTAGCCGCTTGTGTATTACTACACTGACAATACCCACCACAGCACACTGCAGGTGGAGGGCGCCCATCACTGTCACCTTCCTTTATTCAAACTATCACTAAAAGAATAAAGAATAAAGTGACAGTGATGGGCGCCCTCCACCTGCAGTGTGCTGTGGTGGGTATTGTCAGTGTAGTAATACACAAGCGGCTAGGCAAAGATGCCTTTACCCCCAATAGATTGGCTCTTGGAGCCTTGGTTGATTCCTAACATAGGCTATGAGCAATGAGGTTGCTAGGGCTACTGTGCTCTGCTCTGAGGCCATGTTGTCTATGAGCCACTTCACAAGAAGCTTGCTCAGCATCAAGGCTCTCTCCCTTTTTGCGTTAGGTCCTATCCAATTCCTATTGGATAGAGCCAACATGTGTTGAACCTCCCACATCTCTATGTCTTGCTGCAACTTCGTGGCCCTTTGCTTATGGTTGTATGCTTCTATGCGCTATAGTGCTGGCCATGGCAATCTCCTCTCCTCTCCAAGGTCCACTATGTGTTAGGTCCTATCCAATTCCTATTGGCTAGAGCCAACATGCGTTGAACTTCCCACATCTCTATGTCTTGCTGCAACTTCATGGCCCTTTGCTCATGGTTGTATGCTTCTATGGGCCATAGTGCTTGCCATGCTAATCTCCCTCCTCTTCGAGGTCCACTATGATGTCCTCGGCCGGCCTACCATGGTGCTCCATCCGGGTTTGTAAGTCGTATTTATTAACCATGTGTTGGATATCGACTAGGAAATATCCCAAATCGAGTTGGTCATTCTCACGAGAATGGAGCTAGATCCTGACATGTTAGTGGCTTCTTGATCCACTAAGCTATTGAGATCAGGCTGATTAAGTCTGGTGCAGTGATATGTCTCCAATGGTGTCAGAACGTCTATGCTCCTAAACCTTCACTGTCTTGACTCTCTCTTAGTCCTACTGGTCGAGGTCCTTAGTCACCCGTCTAAGTTTGAGGGTCATCTCCTATTAATGGATTTGATTCACTTATTATGTCTTGGTGTGTTCCTTCTTATTGCAAACAGCTTTCAACTTATGTGTACTCAATGTGTGCATGGTGCTCTTTTTCGTGTGTGGTGCGAAATTAGGATTTCAACTTTTACATGCACTTCTAGTGTCAAAAACAGTGTGAGGTGCAAGTACTATATGAAAATGCAACTCTCACTCTCCCCTCATTCTGGTTTCAGTCAAACATGGCTCTAAGCATGATTGTTGATTGCTCTTAAGCATCGGTTAGGGTCTCTACTGTGTCTCCCAGCTTGGTCAGGGTGTAATTAGGGTTTGTGGGTCAATTTGGGGCACTATGTGGGGGTTTGATAGCTAATAGGTTAGCTAGCAGTTACTTCTCAGTATCAAGTCATTGTTTCTTTCGTTTCTCACATCTAGAAGTTGTTAAACTTATTTGTAAGGCTTCCAGAGATTCATCGAGCTTGGTTCCAGGTTTGTGCGGTTTGAGGATGTCAATTTTGCTTAAATTCACATTCGGCGCCCATGTGGTCTAAATTGCAAAGGTTCAGGTCACAGAGGTCCGAGTCTTAGACTCGACCCGTCTTGAGGCCGAATGGCCGAATGACATGTTGCCAAGTGGCCAAGTGTCCCAAATTGGATGAGGTACCCATCCAAGTAGCCAAATTAAAGTGGCCAAATGGCCGAGTGTCCGAATGTCCCGACTTGCTGAGAGCGTTCCACCGACTGTGGGCTGTATGAGTCCTACACTCGGACAGGTCGAGTGTGGTGGCGTTTTTCACAAGCATATGAGAAAAAAACTCGACGATTTGTTTATTAAATGCTTCCTTGTCCTATTGACACTACCTGGGATTGAGTTTCTACACCCTAGGGACTAGTGTAACTCACCTGGAGCAAGGATGACAAAGACTTGTAACAATCGCAATGATTTTTCTTATCTCCCACAGTTGCAAGAAAGCACTCTCGCTCTCTCTCTCTCTCTCTCTCTCTCTCTCTCTCTCTCTCTCTCTCTCTCTCTCTCTCTCTCTCTCTCTCTCTCTCTCTCTCTCTCTCTGTGTGTGTGTGTGTGTGTGTGTGTGTGTGTGTGTGTGTGTGTGTGTGTGTGTGTGCTGCAAATGCAAATGAGCCTTCACCCCCCTCCCTTGGATCTTAAACCCCCTAGTTCAATGCCATGAGTGTTTCCCCATTCGTGCTCTTGCCTTGTCAATGGATTCCAACCCCTTTTTTCCCTTGTTTTGGACCTATTATGGGCATGTTTACAACATCAACCCTAAACTAATTCTCTTGGATTTCTTGGTCCTATCCTACTCTAAGTGCAACAAAAATCATGACTCAAGTACTAAAATGAATTAACTTACTTGCCTACTCATTAAAAACTCAAAATACCTACTTGCTTTGAAGATTAAACTCCCAAATCTCCTACCTACATCAAGCACCAGTTTGAGGATGAAACCTTACTTTGACGCTCAATTTGAAGTGTGCAAGTGCTCAAGCTTGAATCCCTTGGTCTTGGAAATGGAGACAAAATGAAGTGGGAGATCATGCTCAACCTCCAAGACCCACAGATTGCTTATTGCTTCAAGCGTTTCAAGCGAGTAATTAATGGCTATCTCTCAACTAGCCGTGTGCACTCTCAATCCTCCAAGTGTAGTGAGCTTACCTTGATATGCAATTGAGTAGCCTCCTCCCTCAAGCACTTTGGTAGCTCCACGATCTGAGATGTGAGCTCAAGCAAGCTCAATGCTTTGCCTTCAAGCTCCATCCTCCATAGCCACGTTTGCGAGACAAGAGAAGGGAAGATAAGAGAAGAAGAGAGGAGAAGATGGAGAGCTTCTCCACCACAGTCCCTCACCCTCACACACTCACTCCCCCAAACTATCACACTCCCTCTATCAAACACAAGCACAAGCACAAGCAAGGAGAAGAGAAGAAGAAGACAGCCAATTTAGTCACACACCAAGAATGAGCTTCTCCATTCACTTTTTTACTTTTTTACATGCCCTCATCCCTTTGGGTACCCATCCCCCTTTTTACATGACCGGCCATTTTAGCCAAGGTCTTCTTTCCTCACGTCTTTCCTGTTTTCATGATTCTATTGATCTTGTATTTTTACGTTTATAATTTGCACAAGAGGAAGCCTAGTTCTCTTTTATAAAATGAATTACATTACACCCCACTCTTTCCTTGTTAGAATATTCGGTGCACTCTTATCCACTTTTCTCGCCTAGGCCATCTTCCATTCCCAACTTGGGCTTCCTTGGTCTTCCTTTGCTTTTTTTTGGGCTATATGGTCTGTAACATCTATGTGGTATGATCATGTTGTATTTTTATTGCTTGTTGGTTTGCTCTTAGATTTGAATGTTACACATTGCAATAACATGTTGCAGAAGAAATCTTCCATTTGGTGATCTAGATGAAAATTTGTGAAACATACCAATCTTTTGTATAGCTAGATGATGTTCCCCTAAGCATCTAATAGAGTTTTTTCAAGATCAAATGTAGATATGGCTTTGATGATGCTATAGCTTTTGTGCTAATCATAGAATATTGTGGTGTAAGCTTGATGGCCACGTGCAATACAAGTCAATGGGGTTTATGATGATATTCCCTATCCTCGTGAGCTTTCATTGTTGTATGTTGGTAGGGGAGGTGCCTATATATTTGACAGTCTCACTTCTTGTTAGTATCAAAATATGCATGTAGTTCAAGGTTGCTTCAGTGATGATATTAGCCTAAATAGTATTGCAATGGAGATTAGTTTTTGCATGTTCAAATCCAAGTCTTATAGTCCTGGTATGTTTCCATATCTTGTTTTAATGTTCATTTTCCCATTGCCTTGGCCTTTATTGCATACTTGGGAGGTAGAATGAGATTGATGAGTTCATTACTCATTGAATATTCATGTGGACTTCCCATAAAAGTAGTAATAATGGGTCAATATTATAGTAATCATCTCTAGAATGGTAGTAAATATATCATTGAGTTTCAAGGTATATTTTTGGTTTTGGATTGTTGTGTGTAGAAAATGGAAACTAGCATTTCCCTAGCCACTAGTACTAGTTATATAGTAAGTGTGATTACATCTATGAAGTTGCTTTGCTAAGAAGAGTTCTATGTTGAATTACATCACTCATCATCGTATAGAATATATGTGCAAATTTTGTGTTTTGTATTTTCGATATCTACCTTATATAACCATAGGATGGCATGTGTGTGCAAAGAGTCCCTATGTTGAATCTTGTACTTGATCACATGATACTGGACACATCCCATGCAAGTGGCTTTCTCAACTATGTGTTGATTGAAAAACATGTGGAACTTAGTGTGTGAAAGAGGATGGAAAACTCAACCAAGCAATATTTCCATGTGAAAATTGGATTATTGCTTTGCAATGGTTTCCAATGTGTTGATTTGAATCCACCTTGTACTAGTCATCTCATTTGCAGTGAATATAAGAAAGAAGTAAGGAATACCCCACATGTCAACCATTGTGATAAGGTCATTCAAGTTATGAAAATTCCAAGATAGAGAGCTTAGTATTGATATAATACATTGTATTAGAGCATGTGTTTAACCACCTCTTCATTAAAATTGTTCTTATTTGATAGCCTTTAAGTATCAATTCTCTTTGTAAGCAAGTTTTGCTTGTATTGTTTATGATCAAAACAACTTATTTTTGTTGGTATAAAATCAGGACGTAAGGCTTGTGCATGATGTAGATGGATAATAAGTTGATGTGCACTTCTTAATGTATTCATTGAGATACATGTTAGCATTGTACACACCAAGACTAAGTGAAAAGAGGAATGGGAATAGTGCAATCTAGAGCATGAGATCCGAATAGGATGTAACGTCGTAAGCAAACTATTTGTTATGAATGTTATTGCTCTTTGTAGAAATCATTTACTATTTCATACAACAATGGATGCAAACTCATATTGATTAGCTCTTTGGAATATGTATCATTAGCTAGGCTTGATTATGTTGTTGAGTATACTATAACCTACTTCATTTTTTGCTTCTAGCATTGTATCAAGAACATGAAGCTTTCATGGTGGACTTCTTGAATCCTTTCAGTCACTTGCTTACTGAGGACACAAAGGCCTATGTTTGGATCTGGATACCCTACTATTGTGCTATAATTTTACATCACTAGATTATGAAAGATGTTAAAAGTAAACACACTAGCAATGCTTGATGTTGTTAAATTAATAGCAAATGCATTAGCAATGCTTGATGTTGTTTATGTTAAGCCAAAATAGCAAGCTAAATGAAAAATAGAGTTCGCTAGGTGGCTTTCACGCCCCAGATGAAAACTAACATAGAACATTTGAAATGGAAGGAGTATCTTTGTTCTCTCCTCCAATTAGCAATACAAAGAATCAAACATGGATATGTATGGAGTACTATTGGTTCTCTTTGCTACCCAAGAATATAGAACAAAACAAACATAAACACAAAGGCATACAAAGTGGAGGGACATTGCCATAAAGAATAACCTAACCATTCCAAAATAAAGATTAAAGTGCATCTTCAAATTCTCCAAGTGAGAGGTCAAGCATAATTAATTATGCTTAATGGCAAGCACATAATGTGACTCTCAAAAGTAGAAGGTTTTTATTGATGCTCTTCTTGGTAGTTAGCTCCTTTATTGATGATCGTTCATTGGTCTTGTGCTCTTGGATTTGAAGCTTTGACTCCATGTCTTGCAGAAGCTTGTTGATTTTATTAGAACTCCTCTTTCCAAAGTTGATTGAAGAAGATTATCAATAGAAATAAACTCAACGGTAATTTCCTTGTGTGTATACAAGAAGACTATGTGAAAAGGGATTGAACTAGTTTCTAGTTATCTACTTTAGAGAGGTTGCAAAAGAGACTAAAAGTGAACTAGCTCAATACAACTACAATGTGAATGCAACAAAATATCTGGTTCATACAAAAGAGTCAATAACCTTACACTTGTTTAAAGAGAGAAAAAAGAGACTAAATGAGACATGCTAGTGCCATTTTGACTGCTATTGATTGCATTGATGGGATTGAGTTGATGATGATGGTTGGATCTATTGATAGTCACATGGTTGTAATGGTCATTTTGATTATTGAGCTAATTGTGTTGTAGTACTAAAGCCATTGAGGATTGATTGAGATGTGCTAGCCATAATGGTGTTACCTTGATATTGATTTCTAGCATTGAACCTTTTTGGGTGTTATGTGTAGGTTTTTGGTTAGTAATGGCCCTTGAGATCCAATTGGATATGTTAGTTGACTTATTGAAAGACATCACAAACAATGATTATGGACAACTACCTTTAAAAGGTGTTGATGATGCTATAATGTATTGATAGCTAGTGAAGCCATGAATTGCAATTGATGTGATGCCATATGCATGCATAGATAAGCTTAGTATGCCAACTTTAATGGCTGATTGAATCGTCCCTAGATCTACAGTTAGTTGAGCTTTCTCTCTTTAGTAATAAATATAAAATCTCTCTCTCTCTCTCTCTCTCTCTCTCTCTCTCTCTCTCTCTCTCTCTCTCTCTCTCTCTCTCTAAGTAAAGTAGATAGAAGGAGCTGATGAAGATGAGATTTAAGGGAGTAGGTGAGAGAATAAAAAACAAGCTAATGACAAATTAGATTGCGAATGATTTAGGATTAGTGCTAAGCAATGGATGTGCATAAGCTTGATGGAATGGGGTCCTATGCCCTTTCTTGTCTGATACCATGTTGGATTTTTGGTATCCACATGTTCATAATCTTGAGAGTGAGCTATGGAGGATGGCACCTAAAAGTGCTTATGTTGTGTAGATGAGAGAGAATATGTGTATAAAGAGAAAAGAGAGAGCAACACACAAGTAAGATGCAGAGAAGAATGATCTTCAACATTATAGGTTACCTCATTATCATATGGAAGTCCAACTAGTACTTCACATGGGTGTATTGATATCTCTCACATGGATCAAATACATCTCTCCTTTCAACCAAATACAGGAGGATTAACATGAGCTTGTAAGAAGGGGCATGTTTCAACATAATTGAGGTGATAATGTGGTAGTTGATGTGATTCTAGATTGTTTTCTAGTCTTTTTTCTTTTTCCAACAAGTGATGTTTAGTTCATTTTGTATTGTCAAGGTCAATCAATATCTTATGTCGTTGGATATGTTAGTTTGAGCACACTAGGGTGATTGCTATGTCTAGAGATAGCAAACTTCATATTTTTAAAGGAAAAAATGGTTTAGTTGAATTGATCAACTCGATGTGGGTGATTCTTTGAAGTGTAGGCTATTGTCCTAAGATGATTATTTAGTGTATATACTATACACTTCCACTTTGGATGCACTACAAGTGATCAAAGTCTAAGATATCATATATTAGAATATCAACATTTCAACACTCAAATGTAGCAATTCAAGCAATCTTTGAATATGGATAATTCACAAAAAGAAATAGTCTAATGTGTTTGAGTGCTAGTCTACACTACAGATATTGACAAATATTGAGTGGACCACAAGAGTCTCCTAGTCATGGTTCTATTGATAGACCTTGAAGGGTAGATTGAGGTCCAAGTCTGAGGTCCAGATGCAAAATGGAACACAAGGCAATGTCTCATAAGTTATTTTTAGCAAAAAATGCAACTAGTCAAGGTGATGCTATCACGTCTCTTCCTTGAATGGTGCAAAAGGAATGTTTTATGACTACTTTTGCTAAGATGCTTTGTAATGTGTCCCCAAGGGCAGACAATGGTTTCAAGAGACAATGTAGTGCAAAAATAAATACCTTAATATCACAAATCAACCAATCAAGGTGATGCAAGAAATGGTTGAGGTGATGGAGTTTGCAACCTTTTGAATGATGGCAAAGTTTATGTATATCACCATGATGACCTACTTTGCTTGTATATGATCTCTACTGCCTAGGTTGAAGTATTGTGAGCTATTGTGCATGCAAAAATGAAAAATTTAGCCCTAAAATTAATAGTCAATGTATAGTGGAATAGTTGAGGTAGGTACTATCACATCAAGTGCATACAATCCTCCTTGCCATGGTATTGCTCGAGCAACTGATTGCCCTATCTATCTAAGCATAAGAAAGGAAATATCCACATGTTGTGGCTCATGAAAGTGACATCTTCAAGAACCAATAGTGGCAAACAAGGTGATGGGTGATGTACTCAAGGTGATTGCTCCTTGTCATAGTATTGCTCTAACAAACTGATTGTCCTAGCTATTCAAGCATAAGAAAGGCAATTTGCACGTGTTGTGGCTCATGAAAGTGACACCTTCAAGAACCAATACTAGCAAACAAGGTGATGGGTGATGTACTCAAGGTGAAGGTGAAAAACAGGTTTGTGCAATATTTGATCACAATCCCTAGTTAATTTCATAGAATGTCTAATGGTTATGCTTGATGCCTAATGTAAGAGGAGTTATTTTCAAGTTTAGAAGGCCTTGAAAATCAATATTATAGCAAAAAATTAGCAATTGAGGTGATGCTTCATGTTGTCAAGGTGATAGTATGAGTATTCTTTGTGATGAGTAGACAATGCATAATGCCTTTGAATGCAATCAAGCAAGAAGAATAAACACTCTACTATATTCAAGCACCATCATTTCCCAATTCTTTACCAAAAGCAAGATCAATACACATTTAAGTAAGATCAAGAAAGTTGATTACGATTAATGTTGATGTTATGTGTGCTTTCAATTCAAGCTTTATAGTCAAGATATATATGAAAGTACTATAATATGTGCAATATGTGATGAAATGGAAGAATTAGAGAATACAAACTCAACTATATTGCAAAATAACATTTTTAAAATGATTTTTAATAGTTTTATTCAAGATAAAGAAAGAAGGAAACTCCTAATCTATCTATTTCCTACTACATGTCCAACAAGTTGGTCACATAGTGACTTGGCCTTCTTCCCTAACCACGCATGCTTCAAAAGGAGTGTCTATCTAGAGAGCAAGAGACTCAATCATTTTGGCTATCTTAACTTACTAATCTACCATTATAAGTATTCCTAATTGAGCCACACATGTTTTGGAATAGCCATGCATTCTCTCTTAGCCCTTTTGAGCAATCTTGAACTCCTATTCCTATACATGGTGATAATATGAGCCCTTACACAAAAGATGATTTTGTACATTGCCTTGGAAATGGAACCAAATATATTAGGAATTTAATATTGGATCTATAATTGTTGGGACTTTGGATGGACTCTTATTCTTTCAAGAGTTTCCTCTATGTGCAAGATGAGAGTAACACTCACTTAATCAACTTATATTCTAGTTTTGGGCTATTGAGCCCCCCCCCTCTCTCTCTCTCTCTCTCTCTCTCTCTCTCTCTCTCTCTCTCTCTCTCTCTCTCTCTCTCTCTCTCTCTCTATGAAATCAAAGAAAGCATGAAAGAGTCAAAGTTTATAGTAGGATAACCTCATGCTTACCTTCTTTCTATAGTCTACTTGGAGAGGATCACGATCTAATTAGTTTTATATAGTGTTGGAAAGTTACCCAACTTATTGGGTCCACCCAACATAGGTGTTCTATTGTAAGGATATAAGCCTCCTACTTTCCTTGATTGGATTCGCTTTATTTTTCTAATTAGTAGAGCATACTATTATGCTATTTTGATACATAAAAGTAGCATTATTTTAATATTCCATTAAATAGGGCATTAAACTTAGTCTTTAGTACATAATACACAATTTGAAAATCAAATACTTTATTTCATAATAGTAATCAAAACCTTCACTCTACATAGTGCTAAAAATTGTCTTACCGTAGAAAGATATTGTTTAACCTAGGATAGGACCTTCCAATCTCGCAAGATTGGGATGCATATGTTCGCACTCCATTTGAGATCAATAGGGAACTTACTGGCTCAGGGCCCCACTAAGCTTCCTTGAGCTTGAGGAGCTATTCTACATGATAGTGGCACTTATCACTCGGTCCTTTTCCCTATCAAGTGCTTGAGTGATCAAAACAAAACAAACACCTACCTCCCTCGGTGTAAGATCCCTCATCTGTAGGTGAGTTTTTCCACATTATACAAAGTGCTAAGGAGTGTTGAGCTAGGGATCCCAACATCTTGAAGAGGTCTTGAACCACCATATTCCATAACATGTCTTGGCTCTTATAAGCATGGAACCATAAGATACATATCTCATTATTCTCAAATCCAAAAACAAATATAACCATAGAAATATTGTTTTTAACACACTTTTTTACATATGCGATACATAGAGTCTATCTATTTACCAATTCCCATATTCTTTCCTAAAAAGAAAACCATAATTCTAGTATGTTTCAACATTCCTAATAATAAATTTAAATGCATTCTAGCAATATATAATTTATGAAGCATAAGACTCATCCTATATGGTTTTTTAACAGCCATAGCTTCTTTCTTTAATTACATTGAAGTGCATATGAGTAACCATATAGGTTAATCAAATAATTTATAAAATTATGAGATAAAATTCAAAGATTTAGAAATAACACATTTTCCCTTCACTAAACTAGGCTATCTTCTATGGGCCAACGATTGTAGTTATAGGGTATGACCGCAACTTTGAGTTGCTATGCAATGAGTGATTCTTTAGGTTGAACATGTTCAAGGACAACTTTAGGGGTGTGTTCCAACTTTAGGTTGAGCTTCAACACTAGCAACCACTTCATGCATGGGAGCCCACACATCATCTCTGTATCTCTTGGGAGTTACGAAATAGGATTGATAAAAATTGATAGATCTTCCACACTATGTGGAGAAGAGGGAGAAGAGCTTGGAGGTTTCTGACAAGGCTTTCGTGCATGTGGGAGCTTTCACTCAACCGCCAAGACCCTCGGACCACTTATTGTTTCAAGCGTTCCAAGCCGAGCACTAATGGCTACCTCTCACATAGCCGACGCGCCATCCATATCTATGGGTGTAGTGAGCTTACCTTGATGCCGTTCGAGTTACCTCCTCTCCCGCACACTCCGGTAGCTCCACGATCCAAGTGCAAGCTTCAAGCAAGCTCCATCCTCAAGCTCCACGCTCCAAGCTCCATTGCCGCGAGCAAGAGAAGAGAAGAGAAGAGAAGAGAAGAGAAGAAGAGAGGAGATGATGGAGAGCTTCTCTTCCTCGGTCCCTCACCCTCACACACTCACTCCCTCACACTCTCACACTCCCTCTCTCAAGCACAAGCTCAAGCAAGCAAGAAGAAGAAGAAGAAGAAGAAGAGGAGAGCTACTTTTGGCCACACACAAGAATGAGCTTCTCATTCACTTTTCAACTTTATATACAAAACCCTAAATCCCTTTTGGGCGGTCATCCCCTTTTTCCCTTTTTTACATGGCCGGCCATAGCCTAGGCCCTTTTTTTCCCATTGTCATTCTATCTTCCTAGATTCCTTTCCACCGCCCGTCTACATTTACAATTTGCACGGGTGAGAGCCCGGCACTCTTTTACAAGATTTCAGGGTGCGCCTTTTTATTTTAAAATGCGCCTTTCCCCTTTTGTATTTGCCTTGGACCTTTAAGGTTGCCCTTGCGCTTTTGGCCTTCTCTCCTATTCTTTCTTCAGTCGAGCTACCTTTTTTCCGCCTTTGCCCTGCGTCTTCTTTATTTCCTTTTGATTTCTTCGTGTTGGGGTTAACATTACCCCCCTCCTAGACGAGTGCCAGTCCCATGGCACTCACCGTCGTAGGTAGCAGGCTGTAGCATGCACCGAAGACGTGGGTGACAAGGACGCCTGTGGTTTTCGTGGAGGAGTGTTGGTGGTGGTGTGGCAGAAGGTCCTGGGGGCCTGTTGGTGGCCAAGGTGGCTGGAGGAAGGTTGTTGGAGTTGGTTGTAGGGCTATGCTGTGTTGGGGATTGCATTGATGGCCAGCACAAGTGTTGGTTTGTTGGGGATTCTGCACATGATGATTCTTTGCGGGCTTGTTGGATGGTAAGGGACAAGTAGTAAAGTTGAGTGTTGATGAAGAGTAAACAACACCTTATACCTGCAATTGGAAAACCTCACATGTGATCTCTCCTTAAGGGGTAGTGCTAGGCTTCTCATCGTGCACAAGACATATTTTGATTAGTTTGGGAGACAGGTCGAACGCTAAGCAAGCCTAGAGTATTGTCCTGCACTTGAGGACCCAAACTGTGGATATAATTTGATGCAAATATCATGTGAGTGCTCGTGCATACTTAGATATTACATAGTTAGAAGACCGTGGGCTAGTTTCTCATAACAATTCGTGGATGAAGCAAAGTTGTCCATGTGGAGAAGGAGTACGCGTGAAGGCATATGAGACATCCTTTGCATTGTGACTGCACAATGTAGCATAACGGAATGCAAGGACACCGCACTTTCAGTATAGCTGGAAACTATTGGACTTGCGTGATGAGTACGGTGTACTTTTCATGGCCAATCGTGTGGTGCTTATCACCACTGATTGCAATGGTACGAAGGCAGAGTGCAAAAGAAAATTTTGCAAGTGGGTCAAGGTGACAGGTCTAACCCTAGGCGAGACAAGCTCCCCAGGTATGTCATGCCCTTGATGTGCTCTAAACAATTGTGGGTGAGTGTAAGGGGCTAGGGGACTAGGGACGAAGCCGGTCGACCAAGGTCACCAGACGTACCTAATTTGACGACCCCTAGGTGCTGTGCTGTGATCGTGGGTGCTTCTTATTTTTTCGTTCATTTCTTTTCCTTTCTTTTTGTTTCTTTTCCTTTTTTTTTTCTTTTTCTTTCTTTCTTTCTCTCTTTTTTTTTTTGCCTCAGTACAACCATTACAATATGTTGAGGTGATGCCTTTCAATGGGTTGGAAAATGTCAAGCTTCGAAGGCTCCGAAAATGAATAATACAATGATGATGGTGCCCTAGCCTCGTTGTTAGAGAAGCAGTTGGCGAAAGGGGGAGATACACTTGAGCTATTGCAACCCTCCTTGCGGCACATGCGATGTGGGTACAATTGAGGTAACGGCTGCCGTGAGCCAACTATAGAGCTTGACCTAGAAAGGGGACGTGGCCTAGGAATGTTTTGTGGGTGGTTGGCAAGGGTGCTTTCGGCAGCGTGGCTTTGCCGCGGCTCGTTGTGGGGTTGTGGGTGTTGCGGTGATTGGGTATTGAACATTCTCACACAAGGACCTGTATTATCATGCATCCACTTGTCGCTTCATGAGAGCATACGCATTGTGTATGCCGCAACTATAATAAACCAGTGCAATGTAAGGAGACATTACTTATTTGAATTCTATGGTGTTGACTAGACATTTATCACCTGCGCTTGATTAGCTTTTTCTTTTGCTCAGGGCGTAGCATATATTAAACGCAGATATGATAAGTTTATACAAGTCAGGAACATGTCAACACTTAACAAGTCGGGAACACTTAACCATTTAAAAACCAAAAGTCCTGGCCAGTTATCATTTGATAAGCCCTTTATGCATTATGGGCTACTCGATTTGTATGAGGCGGGGCGAGTCTGGATGGCCGGGTGATTGGGGCTCTGTTGGTGTGGGACTCCCGTGGGGGTGAGCAGGGAACATGTCGACCGGGACATGAATGGTGTAATCCGAGCCCGCCACCGTCTCCAGAATATCTTTAAATAGTTCATTAAATTCTTCTCTTTCCCAAGCTGCCCTTTCTGCCTTGGAGCATTTGGGGCCCGAGCGGGAGCTGGGAGTTCGTGCCACTAGTGCTGCCACCTATTGCGCGTTTTGAGTCTCGACTTTCTTGACTCGATGATTCTTCGGCCTTCGCCCTGGGCAATGTCGCTTAGGGCCCCGCTTCTTGGCATACCTCTTGATGGTGGGCACATAGCGCTCTGGTGGAGGGGCGCGTGCCACATGCTCCCGCCTTGTGCGTAGAGCGTCTTTGCATGCTAGATCTCCATGATCCTCCATGCGTTCCGCCGCAAAAGGAAACCTACAAGATGCATTTCAAGGGTTAAACCTTGGTACATGATACAATTGTTTGCACAGAAGGGATTTTAGTGTGGTTTATGAAGCGCATATGACAAGAAGGGGAGGGGTGAGGCATGCAGTGTTTGTTGTAGGGGAATGGTCCCCATGGTGATGTTTGCGTTGCCTCCAGTCATTAGCAGATATTAGTTTATGCTAAGTCGCGTGGACTGGTTGTCGTGGAGTGGGACAGGGTACATTCTCGGGAGGATAGACCAAAAGGGAAGAAGGTGTATAGGAAGGGACTACACCCTTTCTACACCATCAGAGTTGTTGATCAAGGCCTCCTATGGCGGCAATATGGAGTGCATGCCCTTCACTTGGAGGTGGGGTTGGTCACCCGACTTTTAAAAGTGTGATGTGAGGAGGACCTGAGGAGCTTAGCCTGTCAAACCCGACTCTTCTCCCTGCGCTTGACTATCATTGCTTGTGTGTGTTGATATTGTTTATACATGGTGACACACAAATCAGTGTTTATTTATATACATATCTATGAATCCATGTCACATCACAAGGATAAGAACCAAGTGTAGAACTCGGGGTTGTACCGGAGAGTGGCACACGCATCTAGTATTCATGGCAGCTGACTTAATACTGATAGATATTTTGCCACGTCGAGTAGCATGGAACCTTGACCGAGTCTACTGGCAATATGTAACTCCTCCTCGGTGAGAACCTTATCAATCAAAGGGCCCTGTAGCCTAGTCCCAGCTAAGTCCATACCCCGAATGTCAGTCAGCACTCGAAGGGAAGTCGGTGCCACATAGGTTGGGTCTCTTTAAGACCGCCATTTGGCCAATCGCTCTTCTGAGACCGTCATGATTTGAGCCCCTAGTTCGGCCATTACAATGCGGCTTTCGCATCAACGCTGCTCAAATTGACTTTGGCCTGCTGACAATTGCTTTAGTAGCTCTATGTCTACGAGATTCGGTCGGCAGAGCACTTCATTGAACGTGACGGTTAAGTGCAGTTCGTCAGCCTCCTCGTCGGGGATGAGTCGCATCTGTTCATGCAGGAGCTTATCGTAGTGCCCATTAAGATGTTCTTGTTCTTCCCATGATAGAGGAAAGGTCAAGTAATCTCCAAGCTGCTCCTTGGGGATCGTGCCGACGTCCGTAAGGACGTAGACACGCGCGACCACTTTGAGCTTAGCCTCCAACTCAGTTAAGCATTCCGCGGCGCTTCTATGTTCAACGAGGGCTTGCTCGGTTGCTATCTCATGCAAAGTTCTAAGAGTTTCCTTAGGCTTTAGCATGGCTAGGGGCTCAGGCCTAGATGAGCAAGATTGGTCAACGCTAGGTTTTCTTATGCTCTTGGGGTTCTCACGTTTCTCCTGAGGTTTTGTTGTTATTTCCTCATGGTTCTTCTCGGATGTGACTGGTATAGATTTGTCACCCTGTTGTGACAGCGTTGTATCCACTCTTGGTTGATCAATGTGAGTTCTATTGTTAGTGGATAGAGTGTTGTAAGCAACTATTGATGGCAACAGTTGCTTTGGTTTTTCAGAGCACACGGATGTGTCTGAGGGTTCACCGCTATTAGGAGAGGCATTAATGGGTTCATTGGTGGATGGACTCAATGCTTTATTCATCAGCTCTCCAGCGCCCTTTGTCTCAATGTTCTTTGGTTCCACAACCACCTGCATCTGTTGCTGTTTTCTCTGCTTTCTCCTCTTTTTCTTGGTCAATGAAGGTGCTTTTCTCAATGACTCAGGACCCTGGGCTATATCGACCATTGATGTGCTTGGTCGGGCCTCAGCATTTCCCTTCTCTAGTGTGTCTTTATGGGACATAGCCGTGGTTTGCTGAATAGCCTTGCCCGGTTGTGAGGGCACAACTGCCGCTCTTTTCGGAGAGTCTAGCTTTTCAACCAACTCCCTCACGTTTAAATCCTCCGTCCTTGGCTTTAGGCACTTTGAAAATGCTGGAGCTGTTGAGGGATTCGGTTGTGAGACCTCCTCCATAGGTAAACTACTAAGGACACGTTCCACAAGGGGCATTGTCACGGCCAAGGGCTGTGACTGCTGTGATCCCGGATTGGAAGTAGTAGCAACTAGTTCAGGGGCTGGCTACCCTTGGTGGATTGTGGTGTCAAGTCCCTAGGGCGATCAGAAGTGGTTGTGTCTTTCGATGGCCTTTGAGCACTCATTTGTGTAGATCGAACATGAGCTGATCTAGTCGCTTTAGGTGGCTCAGGCATATCCTTGGGTCGAGAGCTACAGATGGCATCATGTCCCACTTCTTTGACGATTGGAAGCTTAGATGGAGGTAGAGATTGGAATTGAGCAGTCGCCCTTGACAACTGCTGTAGTGCTTCCTGTGTCTGTTTGGGAAAAGAGGGCGTAGGAGATCTAGGACTCTTAGGTGGACTTGGCACTCGCTGAATGATCTGCTCGAGGTTACTAGACGATTGTGCCATTTGCTTTGTTGAGTGATCAGCCTTGCCTTGAGCAATGTTGTGCCTATGATGCTTGTTCTCCCCGTGGGGAATCAAAGGCTCCTTGGGCGCTAACGATTTTTGTGCCTGCTCAATGGCTACGTATGACATCTGTCTATTTAGCATGCTAGGCTGGGGCTCTTTCCTTCGAACAGTCATGTCTGGTTTCTTGCCTTGAGACCTAGAGTTTCTCTTAGATTTCCTCCTGTGCCATGCTTTTGAGGCACTCTGGCCTTCAATTGATGGAGGCGGTTTAGCAGGGGATTTTGGTACCCAAATCCATTGGTTACCTGCGTAGTATCCTTGAGCACATAGCAATGCTTTGGATATCCATCGCGATGTTGTGCTAGCTCTCCAGCGATGCCTTCGCCTATAAGGCTTGGGCTTCTTTCGTGGTCTTCTACGGTTTTTGTGAGTCCAAACCCTATCCTTGGCCTTGTCTCTTGACCTTCTTGTTTCCGGCATGGCCTCACTCACTGGTTCTCGTTGTTCAACATGTGCTTGTATCAACTCTTCCAACAAGTCCTTGCCCTCGTTTGTAGGCTTGACTGTTATGTCATCACCTTCCTTGCCTTTCCCTTGAGGTTCGATGAGGTCACCCTTGCTAAAGGTGGTGACTATCCTCACACCCGGTAGTGTCAGGTGTATCCTTTGTGCTACATAGTCAGCCTCACATTTGGTCGCCCTTTTGAAGGGTCTTCCTAGGAGGGTTTCTTTCCTGCAGGTAGCACTTTTTGGAGGAACATGAAATAGGATGGGCAAGCTTTCCGTTTCAATTGTTGCAAGGATTTTGCACTTCCCTATGAGTGCTTGTGGGTGTCCCCCATAAGGGCTAAGAGTTGCACTAGTCGGTGTGAGCTCTAGTTGGCCTAGTTGGGTCCATGATTCATAGGTCAGGATATTAAAATCTTCTCCTTCATCAATTAGAGCATCAATAGTATGCTCTCTTTTCGCGGTGAGTTTGACCCTAAGATAAGCAGGTGGTACTATGTCTTCATCTTCCGAGTCTTGGCTTGTAAATTTAAGCCTTCTTACAGATGCCCTTGAGTTCTCGACTGCACGACCAGATGTGGATTCTCCATTGCTGTCTTGGATCGTCAGTGCAGTGCTATTCAAGGTACATCTCTCGTCAAGAGTGTCATGTCTAGTCAACTTCGCATTTGTAGCTTGCTGAAGTTGCATTTTGCTCTGACTAGACATGGTTTGAACACAATGTCTTTGTGTTCTCGTGGTGTGGCCTTTTTTCCCTTGATGGCTAGATTGGCCCATTGATGTTCTAGGGTCTCTGTTTCTCTCTGTTCGGGTATGGGCTTTCGGCTGCTCTTTTGCAAGTGAGAATCCATGCTCGTGTAGAGCCATTACTTCACTAGGGTCCAATTTGGAAGGCCTGTCACGGCGCGCGTTTTCTCTCCAACCTACTCGGGGGAGGTGCGGAGGGGGCAGAGCCCCCTCTGTTGGGGTCCGGGGGGCCAGTCCCCCCCAGCCCGCAGGGCCGTTACGGTAGACGCCATACGCAATTTGGAGGACCGTTTATAGCCAAATTTTAAACTACGTGCTCTAAATTTTAGCCTGATTATGGATCTGTGATATGCCTTTAGCTCTACGTAGCCTTAGGGTTCAATCTTGGGGTTTAGATGTATCAAAATTTGTGTTCTAGGCACGTGTCCGATTTTGACAGTTTTTTGTCCGATTCTCAGATGTCCGATTTTCAGGAGTCCAATTATCAGAATCGAACATCCGATTTTGGGTGGGTCCGATCAGACCAGTGGTCCGATTTTGGTCACGTCCGATTCTAGGAGTCGGATCAAAAAGTGGTCCGATTCTGGGAATCGGATCGGACAGGGTGGTCCGATTCTGAGCTGGTCCGATTCTGGGAATCAAACAGCCTGGTCCGATTGTGAGTGGTCCAATTATGGACTCGTCCGAGTGTCCGAGTCGGACGGATTGGTCCGAGCGTCCGATTCTCAAAATCGGATAGGTTGGTTCGAGTGCCATGTGGCACGTCCGATCGGGCTGGTCCGATTCTGAGCTGGTCCGATTCTGGGTTGGTCCGATTCTGGGAATCGGACGGTCCGACTCCCGAACTCGGGTGGTCGAGTTGGTGCGAGTGCATCGGCGGCGGGCGCGATTCTCGTGCGTTTGACCCCTCCTCACTGTCTAGTGCACACAATCACCACAGACTTTCTAGATCTGATCAGGGCACTTGTTGGAAAACACCAGACTCACCTGGAGCAACACAAATCATCGGCGCCTAGAAATCGGGGCAGCTCTTTCTCGTCCTGTGAACTAGAAGTTCTCTCTCTCTCACAAAGCAAACCAAGGAAATGAGGTATGTCCTGGCCTCCCAGGCCTCTTAAGGTCCCTTCCCAGCATTGCAGAACCTCACAGCTAGTTCCCTGTCCCTGTCTCACCCAGAACTTGAATCTGGTCCCCTGTCTCCCTGTTTCAGCCTGTTATACAGCAACAGAAAACCCTACTGTTTGTTTATTTTTTTCTTCTTTTTCTTTGTTTTTTCCTACCCTAAATGCATCCAAATCACAAAATAAATACCTATACTACTCCATTCCACAACATAAATCTCAGAAAGCAACAAACCTACTTGCCAAGGAGATCGAATACCATCTTCAATCCCCTCGCTTCCTACCTATCTACCTCAAGCACCGGTTCGGGGAAAACCCTACTCTAGTGCTCGATTCGAAGCGCGCAAGTGCTCAAGGCTTGAATCCGTTGGTCCCGGCAACGGAACCAAAATGTGGGAGCTTTCACTCAACCGCCAAGACCCTCGGACCGCTTATTGTTTCAAGCGTTCCAAGCCGAGCACTAATGGCTACCTCTCACATAGCCGATGCACCATCCATATCTACGGGTGTAGTGAGCTTACCTTGATGCCGTTCGAGTTACCTCCTCTCCCGCACACTCCGGTAGCTCCACGATCCAAGTGCAAGCTTCAAGCAAGCTTCAATCAAGCTCCATCCTCAAGCTCCACGCTCCAAGCTCCATTGCCGCGAGCAAGACAAGACAAGAGAAGAGAAGAGAAGAAGAGAGGAGACGATGGAGAGCTTCTCTTCCTCGGTCCCTCACCCTCACACACTCACTCCCTCACACTCTCACACTCCCTCTCTCAAGCACAAGCTCAAGCAAGCAAGAACAAGAAGAAGAAGAAGAAGAGGAGAGCTACTTTTGGCCACACACAAGAATGAGCTTCTCATTCACTTTTCAACTTTATATATAAAACCCTAAATCCCTTTTGGGTGGTCATCCCCTTTTTCCCTTTTTTACATGGCCGGCCATAGCCTAGGCCCTTTTTTTCCCATTGTCATTCTATCTTCCTAGATTCCTTTCCACCGCCCGTCTACATTTACAATTTGCACGGGTGAGAGCCCGACGCTCTTTTACAAGATTTCAGGGTGCGCCTTTTTATTTTAAAATGCGTCTTTCCCCTTTTGTATTTGCCTTGGACCTTTAAGGTTGCCCTTGCGCTTTTGGCCTTTTCTCCTATTCTTTCTTCAGTCGGGCTACCTTTTTTCCGCCTTTGCCCTGTGTCTTCTTTATTTCCTTTTGATTTCTTCATGTTGGGGTTAACAGTGCAATTGTAGAAGAGAAAGAGAGAGAGGTTAGCTTCATTAAAATCAACATAGTAACCAAGGGAGGGGGGAGGGGAGGGGAAAAGAGCTCGCTCTTAGTCTTCTCACTAACATTATCCATGATGTCAGAAGAGGGGCTTTGTTTTTGAAACACGGCACTATTTTCATCTCCACAAAAAGGAAAAAGAATTTAGGCTATTGAGGTTTCAAAAAAAAAAGGCTATTAGGGTTCTAGAAAAAAGAGATCATGGGCCACGACCAAGCAAGGGCATCGTGTTACGACACCCTTCCAATCATCGTTATTGAAACATGGTTTTAGGGTTAGTTTAAAATGTGCAACCTTTATCCTATTTAAATATTACAATGTAATTTTTCTATGCACACATGTGTTTAATGATGTGCAAGTGTGTGAATGTGATAGCTTTTCACATTCCATTAAATAGATTGCGTTTCCAACATAAAACAATTTGTTTTTGAAGCATATATTTTTGTACATTGTTTTATTTTAAGTAGGATGTGCATGCATGTTGTTTATTAAGGTAAAATGAGTAATGAGGATATTAGATTTATTTTATACATTAAAAAAGTGAGGTATTCACTCATCATTTTAAAAGCTTTACAACTTTGATTGAGACAGAGTTGCAAGTTAAATACCTAAGGTTTGATTGAGGGGGAGAATACTTCTCCAATGAGGTTTTTGATTCTTTTAAAAAAAATTGTATATAGAGGTAATATACATATAGATATGGTCCGTAGCAAAAATGGAGTTGTTAAGTGAAAAAATAGGTAATCACAAAGGTGTATCATGCATTGATGTTTGGAAGAAACTTGCTTCATTATTATTGGGTTGAAATAGTTACAACTATTATAGATATGAGTAGAATACTCATAACTATTATACATGGTGTGATGCCTAAGGAGAAGTATATAGGTAAAAAGCCAAAATTTTTCTATTTGAATGTATTGATTATATGCATATTCTTGATAATTTGTAGAGAAAATTGGACCTCAAATTAAAAAAATATATTTGTGTAATATTCTCTTAAGAAATATTTGTGTAATATTCTCTTAAGAAAAAGGAATATGGATTTTGTAACCCTATTATACATGAGTTGAGAGCTAGTAGGGATGGTGTCATTAATGAAATGAGCAAATAGTATGGTATTGTGTAAGAGATACAATTGGGATAAAAGTATGTCATAAGGGCGATGGGGGTAAGTATAAGGCCTAAATCACTAGGATTCTATAGAGGAAAATCTGAAAAGAAAGGATGTAGTTTCCAATAGAGACACAAGAAATATTGTAATTCAGTTTTAAAAAATTGGTTCAAATAAGTTTAAGACAATCTCTCATGATAAATTCACTGAGATGATAGCTCATCGTGAGACAATAGTTTATATAATAATCCATATGTATTGATTCAATTGTTGTACATATGATCCAAACTCAAGACATAGACCCCTTTTCCAAGAATAAATCTAGGAATAAACCCTTTTAGACATAGATTTTGTTCAAGTCAAAGCATTCCACATAAATCCAAAATATCTATGATTGTGCCTTTAGAAAACACTTATTTCAACCCAAAATAAACTCTTGCATCAAGACCTTCAACAATAAATTAAGAAATCTTCATTTTTTTCCATATATGTATCATCGGGATAGCTACACAGGTAAGAGAAGGCACACAAATCAAGAGACCTTTGACTATCAAAGCTATGGATTGCAGTTTAGTTAACCCTCGGAAGACCAAGATGGAAAAAATCTAGAAAATCACAAGTGGAAGACAGTCCAAAGGCAAGAGGAAGATGGAGGACAAAGACGCACTGAGGAAAATCTGATTACACGAAACGCAAGAAAAATCCTAAATGTAAGAGGAAGCACACAAGGATAAGTGCACCTTAACATTGTAGCAAGAAGAGTCCAAGGTGCATTTTTAATTCATTTTGTAAAAGAGTGCTGGGCTCTCTCTCATGCAAGTTGTAAAGAATGAAAGGTATAGGCTAAGGCCATGCTAATAGAAAGGAGGAGGAAAAAGAGTGGAGGGATGCGGACCAAGAAGGGGGGTGGCCGCCCAAGGAGAAGATAGAGCATGTATAAAAGTCAAAAAGTGAATGGAGAAGCTCATTCTTGGTGTGTGCCCAAACTTGCTCTCTTCTTGCTTCTTGCTCTTGCTTCACTCTTGTGTATGAGAAAGGGAGCGTGAGAGAGGGAGAGAGTGTGTGTGAGATAGTGAGGGACCTTGGAGAAGCTTTTCTTCTCCTCTCTTCATCATCATCTTCTTCTCTTCTCCTTTCTTGTGTGTATGGCTATGGAGGTCGAAAGCTTGGAGCTTGGAGATGGAGCTTGCTTGAGAGTGTATCTTGGATCGTGAAGCTACCGACACATTCGTGGGAGGAGGCAACTCGATCAGATTCAAAGGTAAGCTCACTACATTTGTGTGTGGGAGAGTGTGCATGGCTATGTGAGAGGTAGCCATAGCTCGCGGCTTAAAACACTTGAAGCAATAAGTGGTACGTGGGTCTTGGCGGTGTGCTCATGAGAGTGCTGATAAGTACTCGGCTTATATACCTTGTATTACAATATTGGTTGCTATAAATTAGTTTATAATAGAACTCCAAGAACTTTCTCTTTTCAAGCTTTACTCTCTCTTGGTAATATCCTACTATGAGCTATTTCTCTTCCTGAAAAATTAAAGCATGACATGTCTCCCTTTTCCTTCACGTTTTTTATTAGCCAATTCCCTACAGATGCAAACCCTGTTCTCTCTAAAGTTTTAATGATTTCCGTGCACTTATTTACATCCAATTTTTTCCCAAAAATACCTTCCAAAAGTCTTTAAAAGCATATATTAAGGCTAGGTAAAACTCTTCCTATGCAAAGTGTCCTACATACATCTAGACTTAAGCATGAACCATATACTTGTCAAGTAACATAAAGAAGATCAAAGTTGCACTGAGCATGTAAGACACTTGTTAAATCTCCATATCCACTCACCAAACTAGCTCAAATTCTCATATAGACAACACAATAAGTATAAGTAGGTATATAAGTAAACTCCTATAAAGGCGGACTCATTCACTATTTCATATGTCAAACATGATGCCACATGACATTCACCCCCTCTAAACTTGCACATCCTTTGGCATGTGTCACACTACTCAATCTCGGAGTCAGTGCTTTTTAGTCAACTTTTCAATCAAGTGCTTTTCACCCACTATGATTACTCACTCCTTGCTCTCGAAAACTTGTCAATCAAGATAACCTTGCATAAAAATGCTTATAACTTTCCAACTATAATGGATCATCAAGCTTCCTGAAGAAAAACTATAGTCCTTGTTCCAAACTATAAGAGACTTAAAGTGGTCACTTTCTTTGGATGTATTATTTTTAGGTCAGCCTACTTTACAAATGTCGAGACACCATGTGTAGATAGGAGGTATCGCTATCAAGCAATAGGATTGGGAACAGCTCCCAATAGTTGTCAAAGTGCCACATTGGCAACTTAAGTTCTTGGCACTTCAAATCCACATATGCAAATGGCCTTGCACTACTTCCATTAGGAAAAAAATGAACTCACAAATGGGCCTTTTAGTCCCCCCTCTCTCCTCCTTAAAACAAGGAAAAGAGGAGAGAAGAATAGTAAAATAATCCTCTTCTCTCTCCACTTTTGCAATCTTGTTTTGCCTTTTTTATATTATCTACAAAGATATACTCATATTCCCTCTCTCTCCTCGTTCAAGAAGTCTTTTTCAACCAAATTTTATATTAAAAAAGGAGTTAGTTATGGGAGTGTGATGCTTTATTTTTAATGCAAAAATGATAAGTAGATACGACATAATTGATTTTTAAATCGAGAACAAAGAAAATGAAAATTTGAAAGTTCCTTTTAAGATATTTTGGGGACTTTTTATATTCTAGCTTTTGGTCAAAAAACAAATAAACTAGTCAAATTTCACGTTTTTTGGAAATGTTTTTGGAGGTAAAATAGAAATGTCTAAAATACGAAAAGTCTTGGACATCCCTACTCTTTGAGCTATTTTCCCCCATATCTATACTCTCTCATGGCTCTATTGTGACCTCTTCTCTGTGTTTATGCAACATTCATTAACATAGTGAATTACTTACATCCTCCTTTCCCTTGGCACCTTTGTGTGCCTCTCTATGCATCTCCACTCTACCTCCTATGACAACTAAGTAGGCTCCCTATTTCTATTAATAGTAAAATGAATATAGGAAAGAAGGAGATGCATATTGAGGTAGAGATTGAATATGCCCCATTATTCAAAAGAACCCAACATACCATTGTCGACCCTCAGGTTCTGCAGAGTTACATGAAAATGGGATTGAAACATATGGACTTGTGGGTTGATGGGAGAATCTACCCAATCGACCCCTTAAACAATAGACCTCCAACTTTCTCAAGAATCACAAATTTACTGAAGTATGTGTGTGAGGGTGAAAATGGGTTGCTTGGTTACACTAGGTGGCTCAATGATCAGGCGCTCAAAGTATTTACAACTTACCAACCAACCATAAAAAATTGTCATGATGTGATCACTGCACATCAACTTCATATACAACAGCTTATAGGACAAGTGGTACAATTGAATGACACTATAATTCAACAAAACAATCAAATTATTTCAATGCAAGACACTATCCATGACATTGGTATCTCATATGAGGAGGCAAAGGCACAATTGGACGACCTGAGAAAGATCAACAACAAGCTAAAACAAGAGCGCAAACGAAAGAAGAAGCCCCTTGCCTCTATTTTTCTTCCCGAATATGCAAAAATCTGGTTTCTTTCTTCCCATGTTTCCTTGTTCCTTGGTTATCTAGAGACTTATCTTTTTCTTCTTTTTCCTTATTTCCCAAACCTTAATGCCTCAAATCTAATACAAAACACACAACTCCTATTCTAACCAATGCATAGAAAGCTTCCTACACCTAAACTAATCCGCAAAAGACATCGAATGGCCTCCACAACTCCCTTGCTTCCTACCTAAAACCAAGTGTCAACCAATCAATGAGTTAATTGTGAATAGCGGCCAATGAAAGTGACATATCAAAGCATGTAAGGTATCTCAAAATGAGAACCTAGGTGAGGTCGAGGTTGGATCATGTATTAGTAGATTGTTGAAGGCAAGTACATTGGAAAAAGCTTTCAGCAATCCTAAGTTTAAGGCTGTGAAGGAAAAGGTGATTGAGTGCACATTAAAATATGTGTCAAATGAGTTCTCAAGTTCTCAGCTGTGGATGCACAAATCCATTTGTGACAGAGCCGGTATTAGCACATCGACTTACTTAAAGAGATTCAAAGGTGTGAAGGCTGGGTTTGGTCGTGTGCTGAAGAGAAATAGAATCATGCCTATTCCTCAAACTTCAACGTTAATAGAGGCCCCACGACAACTTAATACAAAGGTTTTTGAGCTGATTGGAGATCCCATGCATGTGTGCGGAAACACTAAAAGGTTGGGACCAAAAATGTATATGAGGTGAAATTCATTGAACTCAACAATTACTATTTAGATTTGTACAAGGTGCAGTCCACAATGGTAATGTACTACAATATGTCCATTGAGGAATGTAATGGTAAATTGTAGTTTGTTATAAAATTGGATGAAAGTGAGGTCATCAAAGGAGTAAAGCTTGAAAGAGTTAGTGTAACTCTGATGAATAGAGCTTTACAATTTGACAAGAACAACCCAAGGAACTTTAGTGTTCAATTCGAGCACCATGTGTGGTGGCTCATTGCATTTGAAGTTCCCAAGGAAACATTTGAGGTGTTGCAAATGTTCTTTATGCACATAAGCATTCGAAGCATCATCGATCATCAGGAACACAGTGAGATGCTCTCGGTTGAAGGGTATGGTCAATACTTGGTTGAATGGCATCTTGCAGGATACTTGAAAACTTTAAAATGCATATGTGGAATCTCCAATGGTGCAAGGTGGAAGGAAAGGAGGGAATGAAGAAATGACAAAGGGTGACAAGTGATGCACCGACACGCAATAGAGAAGATCCCACTTGAAAGCCCATCTTCAACATTCCATTGGATCATATTCACATTTTTTCATTGCATTCTTTTGTTAGAATTATGGAGAAACTTGTATATGAATACATTTTCTTTGCTTATAGGATGCAACTAGAAAAAGAAGCCATTGCAACGTGTAGGAATGTAAAGCAAGTGCTATCACAAATTGGGTACACAAGCATCAAGTGATGATTGAAAAAGATGAGAAGAGATCAAGAAAATCTAGTAACTTGCCAAAAAAAGCCTTGACATGGAGGAGCAAAGGCTAGGAAGTTTCTCTCAGCACCCATCAATGAGGAAGGGAATATCATGGTTCGTAGGCCACAAGACTATGATGGCCTTTTAAATGATTAGTAGATACGAGGTAACTGATTTTTAAATTGAGAACAAGGAAAATAAAATTTTAAAAGTTCATTTTAAGATATTTTGGGGATTTTTTATATCCTAGCTTTTGGTCAAAAAACAAATCAACTAGTCAAATTTTGTGTTTTTTGGAGATGTTTTTGGAGGCAAAATAGAAATATCTAAAATACGAAAATTATTGGACATCCCTACCCTTTGAGCTATTTTTTCCCATATCTATACTCTCTCATGGCTCTATTGTGACCTCTTCTTTGTGTTTATGCATCCTTCATTAACAGAGTGAATTACTTACACCCTCCTCTCCCTTGGCACCTTTGTGTGCCTCTCTGTGCATCTCCATTCTTACTCTTGTGACAACCAAGTAGGCTCCCCGTTTCTATTAATAATACAATGAATACATGAAAGAAGGAGCTGCATATTGAGGTAGAGGTTGAATATGCCCCATTATTGAAAAGAACCCAACATACTAGTGTCAACCCTTAGGTTTTGCAGAGTTATAGGCAAATGGGATTGAAACATGTGGATTTGTGGGTTGATGCGGGAATCTACCCAATTGACCTCTTAAACAATAGATCTCCAAGTTTCTCGGGAATCACAAATTTGCTGAAGTATGTGTGAGAGGGTGAAAATGGGTTACTTGGTTATACTAACCGGCTCAATGATCAGGCGTTCAAAGTATTTACAACTTGCCAAGCAACCATAAAAAATTGCCATGATGTGATCGTTGCACATCAACTTCATATACAACATCTCATATAGGACAAGTGGTACAACTAAATGACACTGTAATTCAACAAAATAATCAAATTATTTCAATGCAAGTCACTATCCATGGCATTGATATCTCATATGAGGAGGCAAAGGCACAATTGGACGACTTGAGAAAGATCAACAACAAGCTAACATAGGAGCACAAATGAAAGAAGAAGCCAATCAATGAGTTAATTGTGAATAGTGGCCAGTGGAAGCGACGTATCAAAGCATGTAAGGTAGCTCAGAAAGAGAACCTGGGTGAGGGTGAGGTTGGATCGTGCATTAGTATATTGCTGAAGGCAAGTACATTGGAAAACACTTTGAGCAATCGTAAGTTTAAGGCTGTGAAGAAAAAGGTAATTGAGTGCATATTAAAAGATGTGTCAAATGAGTTCTCAGCTGTGGATGCACAATCTATTTGTGACAGGGCCGGCATTAGCACAACGACTTACTCAAAGATATTCAAAGGTGTGAAGACTGGGTTTGGTCGTGTGCTGAAGAGAAATAGAATCATGCCTCTTCCTTAACCTTCAAAGTTAATAGAGCTCGACGGCAACTTAATACAAAGGTTTTGGAGTTGATAGAAGATCCCATGCATGTTCAATGGGTGGAAACACTAAAGGCTGGGACCAAAAATGCATATGAAGTGAAGTTCACCGAACTCAACAATTACTATTTAGATTTGAACAAGGTGCAGTCGGCAATGGTAATGTACTACAATATGTCTGTTGAGGAATGTAATGGTAAATTGCAGTTTGTCATAAAATTAGATGAAAGTGAGGTCGTCAAAGGAGTAAAGCTTGAAAGAGTTAGTGTAACTTTGATGAATAGAGCTTTACAATTCGATAAGAACAACTCAGGGAACTTTAGTGTTCAATTTGAGTGCCATGTGTGGTGGCTTGCTGCATTTGAAGTTCCTAAGGAAACATTTGAGGTGTTGCAGCTATTCTTTATGCACACAAGCATTCCAAGCATCATCGATCGTCAGGAACATGGTGAGATGCCCTCAGTTGAAGGGTATGATCAATACTTGGTTGAATGGCATCTTGCAAGAGACTTGAAAACTTCAAAATGCATGTGTGGAATCTCCAATGGTGCAAATACAAAGAATCCATACCTATATTTCTTAACAGAGAGGGTGGAAGGAAAGGACGGAAAGAAGAACTGGCAAAAGGTGACAAGTGCTGCACCGACACACAATAGAGAAGATCCCACTTGGAAGCCCATCTTCAACATTCCCTTGGATCGTATTCACATTTGTTCATTGCATGATTTTGTCAGAATCATGGAGAAACTTGTATATGAATACATTTTCTTTGCTTATAGGATGAAACTAGAAAAAGAAGCCATTGCAACGTGTAGGAATGTGAAGCGACTGCTATCACAAATTGGGCTACACAAGCATCAAGTGACGATTGAAAAATATGAGAAGAGATCAGGAAAATCTCGTAACTTGCCAAAAAAACCTTGCTTTGGAGGAGCAAAGGCTAGGAAGTTTCTCTCAATACCCATCAATGAGGAAGGGAATGTCATGGTTCATAGGCTGCAGGACTACGATGGGTGGAAAAAGTTACAATTTGCAGTTCCTGATCAAAGTAATGGAGGAAAAACAAGATTGGCCAAAGCTAAGGTTTGGATAAGTCTTAAGAAATTGGCTCCCTTACTTCGCAAGATGGTGTTTAACAATGAAGATAAGCAAGAATTTATCAATGTTGTGCATAGCTTCTACGAAAACATGGTGGAAGCATGGGGCAAAGACTCTATCACACATTACATGGTGCGTACTAAGTTAATATTTTAAAATTGTATGAATTGTATAAACTATTGAGCATAGTTTTACTCATGTGTAATATGTGTCTTTGTAGCATATCGTTGAGGCACATGAGCCATACTTTGCAAAAAAGGGAAGCATCGAAATTTGGTCCACACAAGGGATGGAAAATTCACATTGGATAGCGCGTGATGTATACCAAAGAAAAACTGATCATGTTGGAGGGGTGAATGGTAGCAATCCAATGATCCAATTGCTATCTTGGTGGTATAGGATTATAGTAGCGGATGAAGCTAAACTCTCGCAAAAGAGAGCAAATGATAGTGTTGATGAATCGGTTGCAAACATGATGGAATCACACCATGTCACTAAAAGAATGCGTTATGAAGCCTCAAGTGCCAAAGAAAACTATGCCAAGTGGCTAGAAACAATGCTTCAACAAGGCAACAAATGGGTTCGAAAAGAGCTAAGATAGTAAGATGAACAGCGTGAGTCAGTGTGAATGTAATTCATAGTTTAAGAGAGAAAGAGAGAGTGTGCATCTATGTGAATAAGTCTCACAATTTAGGGTTATATAAAAGAGGGTTTCACTTTCTATCTTATTCATTGAGTTCTCACATCTCTTGTACAGGAAAGATGGCTAGGTCTAAGGTAGTTGCAAATAAGCTTCCGCTCATAGCCCCATATCGTGTTCAGCCCCTTGGAGCATCTACTAGCTCAGATGCACCCCCTTCTCAACCTAATCCACCTTTCTGAAGTTACCCTCACAAGGGTCCTCCTTAGCATCCCTTCAAGAAACGCAAGTGGAAGCCAAGTACAGTGGCCTTGAGAGAAATTAGAAGGTATCAATGCTCCTTTGATCCCATCATTCTGAAGGCGAGCTTCTCGAGACTTGTTCGCGAGATTGTGTAAGACCTCCACCGCACAGAAAGTAGGAGGTGGTTTTTAGCACAAGGTCAGGATAGACCTGATCGCTTCACAAAAGAATGTCTTCATGCTCTACAGTGTGCTACAGAGGCCTTTTTAGTTGACTTGATGACTAATGCTCAACATTGTGCAATACATGCGAAGTGCATCACTGTAACTCCCAAGGACTTCCAACTTGTAAGAAATCTTCAAGCAGTGAAGGACGCATTCGTTCCAATGGAATGAACACAATTTGCAATGTTATCTTTTTTGGTATAGTATTATCCTCGTGCATTAGACATATGACTATGTCCCAGTGCAAAACTATTATATGTATCCTTAAAATATGAATTAAAATTTTACACTTGTCCTTCGCTCTTAACTTTGACTGTGCATCTTCGTTGTATTTTCAATTCTTACTTACAGTTTTTGTTAGCACTGTCAATTTCAATAGGAATAACATGCAAAAATTTGCCATTTCTTTTTGTAGACTTTACTTCTAATGCCTTTGTATAGTCTATGTGGTGCAAAGTTTCTAAGGGCCAGTAGTCGCGATGTTGATTTCTCAATTATCAATCTATCCATAATTTTGGTGTGGGATAATTTTTTAAATACTAAACTATATCAGAATGCAATGAAACTTCACATGCACAGTCGTTAGGTGGCCAAGAGCCCAAATTATTATTATTTTTTTTAAAAAGTGCCTGCAAACCCCTGGTTCGAAGTTTAGCGTCTAAAAGTGCCTGTAGACCCCTCGTCCGAAGTCTGGTAGAAAAGTGGCTCCGGACGCCAAGCTTCGGACCAGGGGTCTACAGGCATTTTTTTTCAAAAAATAATAATTTGGGCTCTTGACCACCTAATGAGTACATGTGTGGAGTTTTGTCGCATTCCGATAAAAGGTTATGGATTTACGATCACACGATGAACAGTGCATATGAAGCTACATTAACCTAGTTTTGGGATTTAAATGGGTTAAAAGTTCATTCTTCTTCTCATTTTCACATCTTGATTTCTTTGCTTCCTCCATTTTCACATCCCCAACCTCTGTCTCTTCTCCGTCTTGCCCTCCTTGAGCTTGCATGGCACACACCAAGCAAGCATATCGCTGTTTTTGCCTCGGGAAGACATTACGCCAAGGCCCGCCACTTGGAGCACAAGGTGGAGCCTCCTCTAGTGCAACAACAGATGCTCCCCGTAGAGCACAAGGACCACCACAGAAGAAGAGGAGATGGAAACCGGACACTGTCACCCTTTGAGAGATAAGGAGAATCCAATGTGGATACGAGCTTCTCATCCCGAAAAGTTCTTTTCATAAAGTTGTTCGAGAAGTCATGCAAGACTTGGAGCTAAAAGAGATGGGAAGATTTTGGGCACGAGTGCGGGATGGCCCACCAGCAGGAAGGTGGACTGCTACAGCTATGGAGGCCCTACAAACAGCTGCTGCAGAGGTGTTTCTCATCGACTTATTCAATGATACACAGCTTGCGGCCATCCATGCAAAGCGTGTCACAATCACAAATAAAGACATGAACTTTATCATTCGGCTTCGACACGGCAAGGGGACTCCGCCATAGTTTACTAGATTAATGATGCAAGGTTTGTAAGGAGTGTTACAGCACCATAACATCTTGGAAGCCCAAAAAATTTTGTATACTCTGCTACATTGGAATATTTATTTACATATACATAATATCTCATGCAATATGTACTGAATTCAAATAATTGAGTAAATTTGTTTTGTTTTGTTTCTTGAAACACATGACTCTTAATTTTTGTTTAACGTACGAACGCATCAAAAGTAGCAATACGTATGGATACAAGTTACATTATTGCTAATGCACAATTGCAAGTGCAGTACTACGTATTGAATTATGTTAATATATGCGAATGCGTCATTCATGTACCACACATTATTGTCACACTTACACAATCACAAGTGCAGTACTACACATTGAATTATGTGAATATATGCGAATGCATCATTCACGTACCACACATTATTGTCACACTTATACGAACCACACATTTATTTAATAAATATTTATTTGTAGGGACAAAGTAAAGTATCTTATATTCATCAAGAAAAATACATGTGATGGCTGTTAGTGATGGTAGATACAAAAAGCCGATAGCCAACAAGAACTCTCATTTGTTCCTTGCCTTTTTCATCGGTGGAGAGGAGGGGCCAGCTTCCGATGAAAATATAAGTTCCTTCTTTGCTTCAAAAATGATGCGCTTCCCCTTCAGCTCTTTCTCCAGGAGAAGTGGATCTGACACTTTAGCGAGGTCGCCTAATGTCGCAAGCACACACATTGCTCCACCACGCGTTTGGTCAAACAAGTAAAGGAGCTTTGACAGCTTGATTAGCACCACCTTCTCTAAGCTAGATGTCACAGGTATGGCTCAAAAAGGTCCAAACTTAGTCAAAGCTCGAATTTTCATGATTATTTCTTGCTCTCCTGGTGAACACTTCTTATGGAAGACTACCAAATTTGGAAGAGGTTATCGATATACTCCTTTAGAGCTGAATCGTTATGTCGATCCGCATGTCGAGCTCCTCCTTGCCTTGATGCAAACTCATCTATATACAATATGTCATGAATGACAAAGTCAAATCAAACAATATATTTAACGACTAACCTAGAGTTATCAGAAAGTGATGAAACTTGATGGTAGGGTGAATCAGGTCCCCTGGAGTCCACCGGTGAAATCTTGGCTAAAAATGATCCCTGCAGCTGCCCCATTTGAAGTCTGGCGTCTGGTCTCACCTTCTCTAGATCATCTTATATCTTCATTTCCTCGTGTGTCATGGAGGCACCTCTTTGGGTAGAGGGATCTACAAACTCCTTGGTAGAAAGCTGGGACCTTGGTCCAAATAAATCATGCTGAAGTGCTTCAAATTCAGCATCTGACACAAGGTAATCTTCTTCAACCAAGGTAATATACTCCCATGCTACTATGATCGCACTCACAGTATCTAAGCTTGTGCCATCATATCTTCCAATCTCTGCCATTGTTGGATGCATATCCATGTAATCATATTCGATCAGGTCTTCCATTGAATCCATGACTAGGATAGAAAACAACTCTTCTTCCTTCATTTCCAAGTATTGGAGTACATCTGATAGAAGCAAGTATTGTACACCATCTACTTCAATGGGTATCAAGGAGGCAAGGTTGGGTTTATTGACTTGTAGCTGTTCTGAAGAAGATGGAACCATGAGAGCCAACCCTTGCTCTGCCACCACTCGATGTTCCTCTTCAACATTTATGAGCTCTTCAATCGGTTCTTCTTCCATGTATGTGATAGAAACAACCTGTGGAGTTGTATCTTCATCGCTCTCCTGCTTTAGGGGTGTATCCAATGCAAGGAGGTAAATTGCCAATGTGCAATCACACTCCACGAGATCCAAAGGTGATGTACCTGGTGCACTTCCCATGGGAATAGTGCATACTCTATGTGAAGGATCCACATGGGCCAAACACCTATTCACCACTTTTTGGTGATTGTTCCCTGCTTGAAATACCATGAGTTGTTCCAGAGGCACCCAAGTCATGTCAAATCCCTCGATAGAGTATGTCCATGTAGCAATGGTGCTCACAAAGTCTTCCAAAACCTGAAGGGGGGGATCCAGTGATGAGAGCGCACTTTCAAGGTTGAAGTTCTTAGAGAAAACCTGGAATATCTTGTCACCTTGGTTGACAAAGATAGTCTCGTGGATCCACTCATCAAAGTGTGCGCGAGCATCCATCGTAGCAGGTAGGAGGGATGTGGTGGATATAAAGAGATAAAGAGAGAAAGTGTGAAATGAAATAATGAAACAAGAACTAAACTAGTTTTACCTTAAAAACCTTAAGTTTTAAACCATTAAGGGTTGTTCGCATACGATATTTAGTTATGGCTTTACTTACATCTTTGTAAAGTTTACATGCATATGTAAATATGTTGATGTGAAAAGTATATAACAAGTGTATGATTTTGCATAAATACCATAATTTTTAAATATTGCAAGTTTGTAAGCAACAATATTCTATTGGCCAAAAAAATCCAAAAATTTATAGGTGTTGGATATTACAACTTGTGGTGTTGGGATTTTTAAGAAGACTCTACAATTTCTAAAATTTGTGAAGCCACACATTTTCCGCTGGTAACAGTATCCTCAGCTCGGCTTTGAATTTTCCTACCATCTAGTTTAAAATAGAAGCTAACATGTGGATTCTGCATTAACATTGTAACTTCCCGGTGCATTATACTCAAGGGCCAATCATCCTCCATTTGCAACACTTGGGGCTCGCGGCCCTCACAAATGACAATAACATCCACATCTGCACTTTCACGCATGTCTTGATCAAGGCACAACCATTTACCCTTGAGCATTCTCCATCTATGATACTTGAACACTAGGCATAAAGTTTGTCGTGCGACAAAGTACCTATAATTGGAAAGCAAAGTTAGCCGATTCATCCCAAAGTAAGATAATAGTCAACTAAGAGAGAAAATTTTTACCTGAGAGCCATGTCCCTTGTTGTGACTCGACACTTCACTGTGTTAGGACTGTGAGTTATTTTTTATGTCCAAGTTTTGCCTAGAATCCTTGTTACATAATCCTCTGATGTATTTTTTATGACATACGTACTTTTGGTACATCTCAAACCCTTACATTCCTTGAATATGTGTGCAAAAATTGCAATCAGTATGAACCAACTTAGATGTACATTCTTTGAGTAGGTGCTTGGCTTCATAGAATTCAATATGTCTGCAGAAATTTTTGTGCTACACATGTGCAAAATCTCGCCACTACACAATGACCATTCTATGCTATTCAGATTCGATATGTGCATAGACTCAAGGTTTCCATATTCTCAACTCCCCTTGGGCAATATGTACTTGGAGTCATAGAAAAAAACAAGGTCCTCTGTGAGTTGCTTAGTTGTACGCCCCTCAAAGAGCAATTTACCAATTTCGAGGTGGTAACATTTAAAGAACCAGTGAAACTCTCAACATTTTGCCACTCACAACAATCTGAAGGGTATAATTTTGTAAATACGAGACAAGCTGTTACATAGATATCATAAAATTTCTCATTCTCAATGAGTTGCAAATACTTAATGTTTGCAATATTTCATTGAAAGGGCACAGTGGGCACAATATGTATTTGTTTTTGCATGAATACATGTTGTACAAACGCCTCTGTTACAAGGTGAGAATCAACATTCCTCTATCTGAGAGCTAAAATTTTACCCTTCCAGTGCTTTGATACATCTACAATTGCAGATGCTTTCACCCTGAAAGCTCCCTTCATACTTGGACGCATATGTACCCAAGACGAGCAATGATACATATCAGTAATCCAATTCCCTTCTTCATCTTTTCTGTTATGTACTTCTATTGAGAGAATGCTTGTTCTTCTCTCAGGCATTATAACCTACGCATTAGATGTAAAGAAGTATGTATTAACCCCTAAATAATAAGCATTTTAAGTATGTCTAGTAATCACCAATATGCCATACAAATCAACATGGCATTAAGAGATGTTTACACTTTTGTAAACATACATAAACATCGATATCGAAACACATGTGGATATATACATCAACACAAAGTATAGATTTAATTTCAAGACATCACTTTAATCATACCATTTACATGAAATATAATGAAAAGAATAGCACAAGAATACTCAGAGAATTTCGCCAAAATAAATTTTATCATAATGAAGAGGAGTCTGATTTGAGTCAATACATTGTATGAAATGTGGGTATTATAGAGTAGTTGTTACAAGAATAGCAACCACATGCATGCAAATCTTAATAGGCACATTAGATTGACACCTGAGATATTCTAAGACTCAACACATTATGTGTTATATGGATGATATGATATAATAGTTTCATGGATCATTGCCAATTGGCATGGAGATCCAAATGGACACATAGGACCAATAAAGCAAAGGATTTTTTAACCATCGACTTCCAGCAGATCTGTATCATCCCACATAAAGGAATCACTCACCACATCAAAATAGTTGATTGAGAATTATATGCTTCACCTAAACCTTGTACAATACCTGCATGTACAAAAAAAATGCCTGCATGAATCCCTTTTAACAAAAATACTTGCATGAATCCCTTTTAGCAAAAAATATCTAGATAACTGCATGAATAGAAGCAATACAAAACAAGGCCAATTTACCTATAAGTTGATCTGCTGAAGATAAGATTGAATCGTTGCTAATCAAAAACCATTGCAAATGATGGACATAAGAAAACATCAATCCCATCAAACATAAAAGTCACTAATTAAATGAATAAATTTTGGCACCACAAAATATGGCAAATTTACCTGTAAATTGAGCTACAGAATCTCTGCTCGACCTTGTGTTAAGTGCTGCAACAACAATTGATCCTTAAGTTAGAACTAGCATCAAACCCTATTGTAAAGATAGTAGAAAAGGGATAATGCAGAGAGGAAGAAAGAGAGAGTGGGAGAGAGAAAGAAATGAGCACCTATTCAATCTTGTCCAAATTGATCTCTGCAAAAGACAATTTTGCAAGAGTTAGTATTTACATGAAGATATACTAAAAAAATAGTAGAAAAGAGGAAACATAGAGAGAGAAAGAGAGAGGGAGAGAGAGATAAGCACTTATGCAATGTCACCCAAAATGATACCTACAATAAAACAACAACAAGGGTTAGAACTAACATTGTGTTGTATTGAAAAGATATCAGCACAAAAAAACCAAACAGAGAGAGAGATTAACATCTTTGCCTCTTGCTCCAAATAAACTCTGTAAGAAAATAACAATTAGAACCAACATCAAATTCTATTGAAAACACAACATAAAAGAGAAACAACACATAGAGAGAAGGGGGGAAAGAAAGGAGAGAGAGATGAGCACCTCTGTCTCTTGCCCTAAACAACCTCTACAATAAAACAACAACAACAGTAAGAAACGACATCAAACCCTATTGAAAAAATAGCAAACAAGAGAAAATGCAAAGAGAGATGGGCACCTGTGTTTTGCCAAAAATCTGGAGCTGTGTGGAGAAGAAAGTGCAGAGGTAAGCAAAATGCTCAAAACCCTAATTACTCTCAATAGGGAGCTTCAATGGAGACGAAAATTCACGAGTATAGAGAAGAGAGGGAAAGTGGTCTATTGCTCAAATTTTGGGTCAAACTGATTTCGTGAGAGGGAAAAAAACCAAAATTGAAAATTCTCCAAAAAAGGGGAGAAAATACGAGGTGAGAGAAACTCAAATTTTGTGTACTATTCATTCTCCCTTTTCTTAATCCCCCACTACCCCTTTTTTTAATAGAAAACCCAAGATTTGGAGAGAGAAGATTCACCCTCCATGGATGTCAACATCTAGCCTTTCTATTGGACAATCCAAAAGGCCCACATCTTAAACTATATTATTTTTAAGGGCCCATTTGTGTGTTCATTTTTTTCCAAATGCTTTGTAGCATATCCTTGAGGCACATGGGCCATACTTTGCAGAAAAGAGAAGCATCGAAGTTTGGTCCACACAAGGGATGGAAAATTCACATTGGATAGCGCGTGGTGCATACCAAAGAAAAACGAATCATGTTGGAGGGGTGAATGGTAGCAATCTAATTATCCAATTGCTATCTTGGTGGTATAGGATTATAGTAGTGGATGAAACTAAACTCTTAGAAAAGAGAGCAAATGAAAGTGCTAATGAATTGGCTACAAACATGATGGAATCACGTCGTGTCACTAAAAGAGTGTATTATGAAGCCTCAAGTGCCAAAGAAAACCATGCCAAGTGGCTAGAAACAAGGCTTCAACAAGGCAAAAAATGGGTTCGAAGAGAGCTAAGATTGTAAGATGAATAATGTGTTTAGTGTGAATGTAATTCATAGTTTAAGAGAGAAAGGGAGAGTGTGCATCTATGTGAATGAGTCTTACAGTTTAGGGTTATATAAAAGAGGATTTAAATTTCTATCTTATTCATTGAGTTCTCACATCTCTTGTGCAAGAAAGATGGCTATGCCTAAGGTAGCTGCAAATAAGCTTTCGCTCAGAGGCCCATATCATGTTCAGCCCCTTGGAGCATCTACTAGCTCAAATGCACCCCCTTCTCAACCTAGCCTAGCTTTCTTAAGCCGCCCTCACAAGGGTCCTAGGACCTGATCATCCCCACAAGAAACGCAAGTGGAAGCTAGGTACAGTGGCCCTGAGAGAAATCAGGAGGTATCAACACTCTTTTGATCTCATCATTCTAAAGGCGAGCTTCTCGAGACTTGTTTGCGAGATTGTGCAAGACCTCTACAACACAAAAAGCAGGAGGTGGTTTTTGGCACAAGGTCAAGATAGACCTAATCGCTTCACAAAAGAATGTCTTCATGCTCTAGAGTGTGCTACAGAGGTCTTTTTAGTTGACTTGATGACTGATACTCAACATTGTACAATACATGCGAAGTGCATCACTGTAACTCCCAAGGACTTCTAACTTGTAAGAAATCTTCAAGCAGTGAAAGATGCATTCATTTCAATGGAATGAACACAATTTGTAATGTTATCTTTTTTGGCATAGTGTTCTCCTCGTGCATTGGACATATGACTATGTCCCAGTGCAAAACTATTGTACATATCCTTAAAATATGAATTAAATTTTTACTCTTGCCATTCACTCTCACCTTTGATTGTACATCTTCACTGTATTTTCAAATCTTACTTATAGTTTTTGCTAGCACTATCAATTTCAATAGGAAAAACATACAAAAATTTGTCATTTCTTATTGCAGACTTTACTCATGATGCCTCTGTATAGTCTATGTGGTGCGAAGTTTCTAAGGGCCAGTAGTCGCAATGTTGATTTCTCGATTATCAATCCATCCATAATTTTGGTGTGGGATGATTTTTTAAATACTAAACTATATCAGAATGCGAAGAAACTTCACATGCGCAGTCGTTAGGTAGCCAAGAGTCCTTTTTTTTTTGGAAAAAAAAATCCTTGTAGACCCCTGGTCCTTCGAAGATTGGCATCTGGAGCCCCTTTCCTAACGCCAAACTTCAAACCAAGGGTCTGCATGTTTTTTTTTCCCAAAAAACAATAATTTGGGATCTTAGCCATCTAATGAGTGTGGTGTGAAGTTTCGTTGCATTCCGATATAAGGTTATGGATTTATGACCACACGATGGACAGTGTGTATGAAGCTACATTAACTCAGTTTTGGGGTTTAAATGGGTTAAAAGTTCATTCTTCTTATCATTTTCACATCTTGATTTCTTTGCTTTCTCCATTCTTACACCCCCAATCTCTGTGGCTTCTCCATCTTGCCCTCCTGGAGCTTGCATGGCACGCACCAAGAAAGCATGTTGCCTTTCGGCCACGGGAAGGCCTCACGCTAAGGCCCGCCACCTGCAACAGCACAAGGTGGAGCCTCCTCTAATGCAATAGCAAGTGCTCCCCATAGAGCACAACAACCACCACAGAAGAAGACGAGATGGAAATCGGGCACTGTTGCCCTTCGGGAGATAAGGAGATCCAACACGGATATGATCTTCTCATCCTAAAAATATATTTTCATAAGGTTGTTCGAGAAGTCATGCAAGACTTGGAGCTGAAAGGGATGGGAAGATTTTGGGCGCGAGTGTGGGATGACCCACTAGCAGGAATGTGCAATGTTGCAGCTATGGAGGCCCTACAAATGGCAGTAGAGGGGTTTCTCATCGACTTGTTCAATGATACACAGCTAGCGGCCACCCATGCAAAGCGCGTCACAATCACAGATAAAGACATGAACTTTATCGTTTGGCCGGCAAGGGGACTCCTCCATAGGTTATGAGATTATTGATGCAAGGTTTTGTAATGAGTGTTATAGCACCATAGCATCTTGGAAAGCGAAAAACATTTTGTATACTTTGCCTTATACATACATACATACATACATACATACATATATATATATATATATACATATATATATATATATATATATGCATATATATATATATATATATATATGCATATATATATATATACATATATATATATATATATATATATATACACACACACACATACATACATAATATCTCATGCGATGTGTACTGAATTCAAATAATTGAGTAAAGTTGTTTTGTTTTGTTTCTTGAAACACATGACTCTTAATTTTTGTTTAATGTACGTACGCATTGAAAGTAGTAATACGTACGAATACGAGTTACATTATTGCCTATGCACAATGACAAGTGCAGTACTACGTGTTGACATAATTAAATTGGATTATGTTAACGTATGCGAATGTACCATTCATGTACCACACATTATCGTCACACTTACATGAACCACACATTTATTCAATAAATATTTATTTATAGGAACAAAGTAACATATATTATATTCATCAGAAAAAATATATGCTATGGCTGATACAAAAAATCGATAGCCAACAAGAACTCTCATTTGTTTCTGGGCTTTTTCATCGGTGGAGATGAGGGGCTAGCTTCCGATGAAAATAAAAGTTCCTTGTTTGCTTCAAAAATGACACACTCCCCCTTCAGCTCTTTCTCCAGGATAAGTGAATCTGACACTTTAGCAAGGTCACCTAATGTAGCAAGCACACACATTGCTCCACCACGCATTTTTTCAAACAAGTAAAGAAGCTTTGACCGCTTGAATAGCACCACCTTCTCCAAGCTAGATGTCACAGGTATTGCTCAAAAAGGTCCATCTCAAATTTTCATGATTGTTTCTTGCCCTCGTTTGAGCACTTCTTATGGAATACTACCAAGGTTGCAACAAGGTTGCCAATGTACTCCTTCAGAGCTAACTCCTTTTGTCGATCCGCATGTCGAGCTCCTCCTTGCCTCAATGCAAACTCATCTATATATAGTATGTCCTGAATGACAAAGTCAAATCAAACAATATATTTAGAAACTAACCTAGAGTTATCAAAAAGCAACGAAACTTGATGGTAGGGTGTACCGGGTCCCTCGGAGAGTCCACCAATGAAATCTTGGCTAAAAATGATGCCTGCAGTTGCCCTGGTGTTTAGGGCCACTTTCTGGGCCAAAAAGTGACCCCGAATGCTAGACTTCGAAAGTGGCACCAGACAGTAGACTTCACACACTAGGGCCACTTTCTGGGCCAGAAAGTGGCCCCAGACGCCTGTGGACAGGGAAGCTACATGCATCATTTTTTGCCAAGATTTCACCGGTGGACTCCGAGGGAGACCTGATGCACCCTACCGTCAAGTTTCGTCGCATAAAAATATATAGTAGTTAGAAATCTCACCTTCTCCAAATCATCTTGTATCTTTCTTTCCTCGTGTGTCAATGAGGCACCTCTTTGGGCAGAGGGATCTACAAACTCCTTGGTAGGAAGCTGGGGCCTTGGTCTGAACAGATCATGCTATAGTGCTTCAAATTCAGCATCTAACACAAGGTAATCTTCTTCAATTGAGGTAATATACTCCTGTGCTGCTATGATGGTACTCACTGTATCTAAGCTTGTGCCATCATATCTTCCAATCTCTGTGTTGCGAGCAATAGATGCGTGGTTTGCGCATAGTGAATGGAAGAAGCTCCCTCTTTCTCTCTTTTACTCATAAAATTGCATATGACTCATGAGAAATTAAAAATAGACTAATAGAGAAGGTAAAGTAAGATGAAGTGACTCAAGATTGGGTTCAATCTCCCCCCGACATGAAGTGGGCAGCTCCCTTCATGCCCTATTTATAATAATATTATGAAATCTTCTTTGCCCAAGATTTAAGCCCTTTACAATCACTCTTTGCATAAAGATTTTGAGTGAACTGAAAAACAGATAGAGTAATCTGAATTAATGGACGCTAGCAGTTGTGCATCCCACAACTCTCTAGAACCATTAATATTTTATTGGACATATCTTCTAAAAATCTATTTTGCTAATAAATATTTACATAGAGGCTATGCACACGCTTTATAAGAAATAGCGGTGCGTCTAATCCAATAATCCAATAATTTCCAAATAAATTCTCAAAGAAATAATCTTTAGAATGCTTGCGCGTGGCGCGCCTTTCCAATTCTTCTTGCTCTACACATTAGCTGCCAAAAATTTAGAAAATCATGTTAGAATAATAACCAACTGAATAATTACAGCTAGCCACATAAATCAATTAATTTGGGATTCCATACAATAATTAGTTCACAAAGACATTAATACTCGTGTGGATAAAATGGTACCATCCACGTTCACACTTGCATCGATGCTCAAAAAGGATAGGCATCCCCATTGACCTTCCACCTACTAAGAAAATTCTTAGGAACGTGCCCCGCATTGACAGAGAACCATTTAAGGCGCTCATCCCGCCAACATACACACAAAGGAGAACCATTTAAGGCGCTCATCCATTTGCATAGGTGCCATGTGGCAACATACCCTCGGGGTGGGATAGCAATTGTCCTCAATTGCTATTGGCTAGATGTGGAGACAATAAATTGAAAAAATGTCGTAAATCACGAGTATGCATCCATTGAGCTTCCTCAACAGGGTGATTGTGAAATTTAACAAGATAACGAGGATAAGTATTTCCAGTTCTAGTGGTCATATGGTCAACATCAATAATCGTTTCAGGGATTAGGATTTCATGATCATCTGCAATCAAGGGTGGTAATTCATAAACAAGGTGAACAGGAAGAGAACCTTTGAAGGGACGTAAAAGACTAATGTGAAAAGTGTTGTGGATTTTCCAATGATGAGGTAACTCTAATTTGTAAGCATTAGGATTAATACAATTGAGAATTTTAAAAGGTCCATAGAAACAAGGAGTTAATTTTACATTCGGGTTCTTTTTTACACTATGGAGTCTACGTTTTTCAACACGTAACCAAACATAATCTCCTTCTTTATAAATCATAGCTTGCCTCTTTTTATTTGCTTGTTTCACATATGATTGTTGGGCCTTTGCTAGTATTTGTTTAATTTGCTCATAAATACTTAAATGATTTTGAATCTAATCGTCAGCAGAAGGTATTACAATGACATCATAATCAGAGTTCCAAGACGAAGATGGTGATTCACCCTATCACCAATAATGTGGTTCTATTTTCCCCTTTGATTCTCCCTTCACAATTGAAATTGATCAATATCTTGATCCAAGGCTCACTGGTGGCATTGAATATCCTCTTCCTATTTTCCCATAATTGCTCTTTCCTTTTTAACACTCCTACTCTTTTTATTCTTGCTCCAAATTACACATATCTTCTCATCTTTAGTGCTTATTGCGCTATTGATTTGCCAACTTTTGTATGGCATTGTTTGGAGGTGGTCATCATATATGTAGTAACTAGCCTCAAGATAAATTTCTTGCTCTAAATGGTTTTGGGGGTTTCCAATTCTAACACAATCACCTTAGGTAACCCATCTCGCCTGCATCCCCATAACCAAGGAAAATGCATTTGACACTCTTAGGATCTAGCTTACTTCTCTTGTCCCTGGGCACATGGCAAAATGCCTCACATCCAAAGACACGGAGATGAGCATAAGAGGGAGGTTTTCCAGTCCATACCTCCTCTGCAACCTGGAAATCCAAACCACTAGAAGGTGATCTGTTTATGACATGCACAGCTGTACTAACTGCCTCAACCCAAAAGCTCTGTGGTAGGCCTACATGGCTAAGCATACTGCGTACACGCTCCTGGATGGTTCTATTCATCCGCTCAACCAAACCATTCTGGGGGGGGTGTAGGGGGCAGTCAACTGACGCTTAATACCCCGCTCATCCACATAACTGCTCAAAAGCATGTGAGACATACTCACCCCCATTATCTATTCTTAGGCATTTTAGCATATACCAAACCAATGCAAGCCATCTCTGAAACATAGGCAAGACATCGGATTTCAGCTTAATGGGGTAAGCCCAAACTTTCCATGAAAAATCATCTATGAATGTAACAAAATACTTTGCACCACCCATAGACTGACAAGGCATGGGCCCATAGACATCCGAATGTACCAATGGCAAGGTGAGAGCGGAATTTTGGTGCTGAAAATTTACTTTAAAATAGCTAAAAATTATGAATATCAAGGGAAAAATATTCAATGTCAAAGGCGGCGGCTCGACCTAGGACGATTTTAAGCGTCAAAGTGCTCTAAGGACGCCCGGGCAACACTTGCAGATTTTTAGTAATTTTTCCATGTGCCTGTGCCGGTCAGTGGAGCTGTCAGTCAGTGAGGGATGCCGAGACGAGCTCACAGAAATTTTCAGAACTGGATTCGGACGCCGTATGCGTGAGAGGCCGGGAAAAGGACCAAAAGGCCGGTTAAAATTGGGGAGGTGCCCAAAAGGAGAAGTGAAGGGGTGCCTTTGGGGAGGGGCACCCCCTCCCTCAAAAAAAAAACAACGATTAGGGGGGGCGGCGTGCTGCACAGCCGTCACGAAAAAAACGCCCCTCCCCCCCCTCAATACAGATTTTTGTTGAAGAAGAAGCCATGGAACAGATCACAGCAGGCAACTACATTGCTTTCACGCTCCGCATCGCTCCGTTCCGCTCGAGATATGGCAGCCTGTAGAGGGAGAGAGAAAATCAGTCTTTCTCTCTCCTCCCTCTCTCTCCTCTAAGGGGGGATTCATGTGGGAAGAGAAAGGAAGAAGAAAGAATGGTGGAGGCTTGTCCGGCATCGATCAAATCGCTCCACGGGCTAGAAATGGTGACGTGTGATCGTCATGAGCATGAAGTGCTGCTGATTTCCAGATTTGCAGCCATGGACATGAAACCCGAAACACGCACATAAGCGGTAATTCAATTTTTTTCAAAGGAAATTTGAGATTTCATGGCTTTTGATTGATAAAATGTTGTTCATGTGGGCTAAAAATTGTGCATGTTGCTGTTTTCCATGAGTATTTGTTGATCATAACCAGAAAATCAGAAAAACATGCATCTTGTGGCCCAAAATAATACACTAAAACACGTAAAATATGGAAAATCAAGGGAAAATGATGGTTTTGAGCATAAAAATGGAAGAATAAATAGGAACACCAACTAAATTTTCATTTTTGTTGCAAGAAGGAACTAAGGGCCACAGCCTATAACCTATTTTGAATTTTCAGTAATAAAATAATACAGAAAATAAGGGAAAACACAAGGAAAATAGAGAAAAACCACTAAAAATAGGGAAAAAATGCATTTTGGGTGCGGAAAATTAATGGAAATTAAGAACAATGTTCGTGAATGTTTGTGGAGACTGAAGCATGAGGATTTGCCTCAATTCAGCCCCACCTTCTTGTTTTAGTGTGTTTTTTTCCGTTTTTTACACATAAAATGATGGCAAAATGCCTTATAAATCTATACAACAATGCAACATTTGATCGATGGGAGGGTAGAGTGGTTAAAATGTGTCTAAATGCGGAGTAAAATGATGAAAAGCTTGCTGGTTTTTTGTTTGCATGCCATATAGGTCGGTGAATAATTATAGAATGAGAGCCTAGTAGCACGAGGGTTTCCTCGGTGCTAGGTTCGTGCAACACCGCATAAGAACGGTAGCTGAAAACAATTAAAAGGATGTTTTCCACATGTGCAAAATATTGATTTTATAATTGTTTGAGCACTTAGCATCCACACTATGCATAAATCATGGAAATATTTAAAGGTATCAGAAATCCTGGATGCACAGCAATTGCTTTCATTAGGACCTTGACCCACGTTGAGTGAGAGACAGGACACCCTAAGCCATAGGCTAGGCATGGGATCTAGGGGAAAGAGAAGTAAGGACAATGATACATTCCTGTATACGATCAATTGGTACCTTGAGTGGATTTTGTGCGAAATGTTTATATGTTGAGCGATGCACCGAGGGGCCAATCCCCAAGGTGTAGGAGAGTCGCAGAGGGGTGGCGGCACTCAGCTGTTGGAGGACCCCCTATGTCTGTGCTTCATGCCAATAGGCAATGTGTAAGGGACTCCCTCTGAGGAGTAGTGGGTGAGAGAAGAGTGGACTACAAGCGACGTAATACAAACGAACACCATATTGGGGAATATGGGAATTTCCCATAAGTTTGGGACACGTGGTCTTATCTTTTGATTTGTCATAACTTGAACACTATAACTCCAAATCGAGCACTCTATAGCTCAATAGATTCCATTTTTCAAGCACTTTGCAATGATAGGTCACATCATATAGTTTTGAGAAACTTATGGGCATGTTATCCGGTGCCACTTTTTTAGTATTCAAAAAATGGGAATTGGGAGATTCCCAAACTCACAAATATTGTGTTAACGCAAGATGTCTAGGAAGGCAATGTATGTGTCATCAACGCTCCTGGCCGCGAGGCCGTGGGGTTGTTGAGCGCGTGAGATAGAGGTCCGGCTAGTGCACGAGCCAGTGCCGGCCTGTTCTAGGTTCCATCACAAGGGCTCACTCATGCATGGCCTACCAAACTTCTTATGCGTAGACCTAGTTTGCCTGCCATAAAGACAATGCTCACATGAATCAAAACATGCATAATCAAGGGGGGGTAAGTACTACAAACTAGAAAGCATTTTCATTCCCTTCAAAGACATATGGCCCAAACTGGCATGCCAAAGAGATACATATGGGATAGGACCCACAAACAAAACATGATCAAGGGAAAAAGCAGATACAATCAAGGGATAGAGCCTGCCAGCCTTGGCACCTCTCGCAATCACAAGTCTGCCACGAGTGATCTTCCATGCAGAGTCTCCAAAAGATACATGATAACCTGCATCATCAAGCTGTCCAGCTGATAGGAGACAGCGTATCAAAGTAGGTACATGACGTACATACTGCATAACAAAACTGCTGCTAGAAGGAAACTACAACCTAACATCACCAATGCCCACAATATCAAGAGAGCTGTCATCACCCAAGCACACTGAACCCGAAAGAGTACAATATGAATGAAACCACTTTCGGCAGGGTGTCACATGAAAGGACACACCTGAGTCCAAGAGCCAACACTGTGCATACATAAAGTGTATCTCTATCATCTACGAAGCACTAGAAGAAGCTGCAAGGATATAATCTTCATCATCAACATCCTCACACTACATAACATTGATATCTTCAATTTTAACACTAGACTTTGTAGGCACTATGCTGCGATCAGAAGACTTATCCTGCACTTTGTCTTTCCCCTTATCTTTGCGCCTTTCATTGCGTAGTTCATGGCATTGTGGCCTAATATGGCCCTTTTTCCCACAATGGTGACAAGTAACATCTGCATTCCTACCACAGGATTTGCTACGTGACTTCCCACGAGACTTGGACGAAGATTTCTAAGAATCCCGTCCACGGCCACTACCACTGCCATGCTTTCCATATCCATCATTCCTGCCTCTAACTGTCATAGCATGTGACACACGAGAGGCATCCAAAATTCTTACGATTAATCTCTTCCTACAGAAGAGCACTCTCAACATCAGATAATTTCAAGGTAGTAGTAGAGGCACATAATGCAGTGTGGAATACATCCCATGACTCATAAAGAGTACCAAGCAAGAAAAGAGGAGTGACATCCTTTGCAAAAGTGATGTCCTGCGAAGTCAAGTTCTTGAGTATAGCATGGAACTGGCTCAAGTGAGCAGACATGGTCACATTCTCCTTCATGCATAGATCCATAAGCTGCTTTAGCCAATACATCTGACTCGCTGGACTTTTCTTGTCATAGAGATTCTTAATTTTATTCCACAACTGCCATGCACTCTGTTCTTCCTCAAATACATTGTAATGAACCTGTTCTGTGAGGGATAATACAATAGTGGACTTGCATAACTCATCAAGCTCAAACCATTCCTCACCTAGCATAGTTGCAGGCAGCTGCCCCCGCTGAACTTCAATGGTTTGATCTGCGATTTTTGCACCAATACCTGCCAAATTTGGCTCTTCCAACAAAAGTAATTTGTACCATCAAGCTTAATAATGTTGAAAATAGCATGATCTGTGGGACGAACTCGCCATAATGCAGGCTGAAAGACTGTAGACCGTTCAAAACTGCTTGCTGTTTACTACAGAAAATGACCAAAAAATCACCAAAATCGAGAGAAAATGGCGAGAAAAGTATAACCAAAACCAAGTACTAGTGAAAGTACATCATTTCAAAATATTTTAGCATGAAAAATCCATGTCAGTCTGGAGTTATATACTTGTTGTAATAAATGACAGCAGGGTACTATGAGAGGCAATTGCTGACCAAATCATTGTATCAAGTCAAGAAATGACAGCCAAGACCTGACCAGCCATAAACGGGCATAAATTAGCACCAAACAGTCATCAAGACCTTGAGCAAACACCCAAACATGTCACCAAAGCATCGCTCAGTGAGTAAGCATACCCCCTGGACAGTAGGGCAAAGTATACATAACACTAGCAAAACCTGACACCAGTAGGTGTATGCTCACTAGAGTGCAAAGCCCAAGCTCAGGTCAAAAGCAATTCCAAGATATCAGTGCATGAATCATGCAACATGTAAGTGTAAGAGATCCCAAAGTCTCAAGTATCTACAAAATGCTCAAATAGCATAAACCTCTATGACAAATCCAAAGATTTGACAACGTGTCCCAAACTTATGGGAAATTCCCATATTTCCCAATATGTTGTTTGTAAGCATAAAATTAAAGTAGCAGGTGGCTGCCATGTTTTGGACAGATCTGGGATTGTTCAAAGTAGTCAATGGCTGAGCTAAATCAGCTCCAAATGTGTCTCACATAAGAGGCATAACATCCACAAAAGTGATCCGGTATCAATAGACATCAGTAGAAGCATCACATAAGCCATAGACATACAAATACATGCTGTCTCAGACCTAAAATCTGTTGCAGAATATTTTGTCATCAGAATTTGGCAAATCCAACATCACCTTCGCGTCCGGATCATACCAAAACCCCAACTTAGACTCTTACCTTGCTTGAATCGGGTTCCGAATACTCGGGATATGACAAAAAGTGTGATTTTTTTGCCAGATTTTAAAACAGACGCAAAAAAAAACATGAGCTGGCTGGGGGGGTCTGTTGTCCCTTGTGTCAACAATGGGGCCCAAAGGGGGCACAAATGGGGGCCAAAGAATGCTTACACCAAGCCTCAGCAAGCCTTGATAGGCTAGAAGCAAGATCCAGGTAAAGGAAGCTCCAAGAGGTGTGAGCTATGGCTGCCCACAACCTGTGAAGACCCTGTTTACCTAGACCTGTGGACTGAGATAAATCTCTAAAATAATGAAGTAATACCTCAATATCAATGCCCTGATGGTGCCTCAATAGGTCGGGAAGAAGCTCGAGAAGCTGGGGAGTGACGGGAGCTCAAGAGAATGAGCTATGGCTGCCGGGAAGGAGACCCAATGCGAGTGGGGAGTCGGTGAGAAGCTGAGAATGCCACGAGCCAAGCTCAAGAGTCGGGAAGCCGTGCTTTGATACCAGTTGAAAGGTGAGAAGGATCGAACTTGCACTCGAGGGCTATGGTGGGAGAGAAAGAGCAAGAAAGAGAGAGACAAGAAATGGGAACTCCAACAGTCACAATGTGTGACCGGGCCTTCCTTTATCCAAACTGTCACTAAAAGAATAAAGAATAAAGTGACGGTGACGGGCGCCCGCCACCTGCAGTGTGCAGTGGCAGTGACTGTCAGTGTAGTAATACAGGGGCGGCTAGGCGGAGGTGCCTTTACCCCCAACAAGGAGAGCCTAGATCACCCAAGAGTGGAGACAATGAGTGCATGTCCCTAATGCATAGGGACACAAGTAGCACCAATGCACCACTTGTACCCGAAGGAAAGAGTTAGTGAAAGGGATCAATCAATCATGGTGGATACACGAGTGACTCACAATTTTATCACACCAAAGTGTGCAACAAAGCATGGGCTAAAATTTTCTAAGGTCTCGAAGGATTAAGAGTAACTTTTATGCAAGGAGAAGCAAAGGAAGTGCAACAAGTATTCACAATACAAGGGAAAGTTAGGAAATTGAAGACTGGGCTCAATTTTCAAGTAATACTTATGGATGACATTGAAGTCATTTTGGGTCTAGAGTTCTATGACAAGTATTGTGATCTCCATGTTTAGCAAGGAAGTCAATGAGATGCTACTAGATATGCAAGGAGAAGGTGTACAAGTGCCATGTGAAAGGATGCAACTCCTAGGAAGAATGCCAATCAAAGTGTAGATGAAGGAGAACAAATCAGGAGTCTCTTGCTAAATTGCAAAGTCAGGACCTGAGAGGTGATTTTTGGCATCAAGAAGTGCTTAAAAATAGCCAAAAAATCCAATTTTCAAGGTAAAAATAGACTTCGTCGAAGGCAGCAGCTGCAATCAATATAGTTTTAAGCAGCAAGTCCCTAAACTACTTCAAAGACCCACCGAGCGATGGTTGGGAAAATTTTATAATTTTTTCAACTATCATATGAGACTTTGGGAGATTCTCAAAGTGGGGGACCTTGAGACAAACTGCCAGAAATTTTTAGAAGTAAAATCGGATGCTGGACAGTCGAATGGTAGTGCCCGGGAGTCCAAGACCAAAGAGGGCCAAGTGATGGCGTCCTCCTATAGGCAATGATTTTGGAGGAGGGGAGGCATAGGCCATCTCCCACCTCGATATACTCATACTAGCCGATCTTACTCCTGGTGCTTGATGTTTTCGCTTCTCATCGCCACTCTCGGCTTCAAAAATGGCTGCCTGGACATGGAGATCAGAATTCATTCTTTCTCTCTCCTCCTTCTCTCTCTCCCCTTAAGAGGTAGTTCATGCACATGAAAAAGAATGAAGACCAGTTGAAGAATGCTTGTCCGGCATGAACTGGATTGCTCCAAGATCAAGAGGAGGACGAGGGGAGATGTTCAGCATTGAATATTTGCTGTTGGCTAGTCCCTTGGCAACTTGAAAAATTTAATCAAAAAACCTGCAACATGCAAGTAAGCGGTATGTGGCATTTTTACAAAGGAAATTTGCTTCTTGTTAATGTTTGATGGTTGAAATGGAATTCATATGGAATAAAAATTTATTTAGAGCTTGTTTGCATTATGATTGAGGGTTGTGCATTAAAAAAATGTAGATCCATAATAATAAATAATCACAATAATTAAAGTAAAGCCTGGAAAGTGCCTTTTTAGTGTAAAAATAAAGGTTTTATTGGTTTCAGGTAGGGAAAAGAGATGCACGTGGAATGAAATTTTGAGACAAAACATATTTCAACTGTCATAATCAGCCACTAATCATAAATAAAAAATAATATATTTTAATGCACAAATAAATGCAAAAAATAGCTAAAAATGGAGAAAAATAGGACTTTCACATTATAAAAACCTAAAAAATTATGATTTGTGGTTGTGGCTATATAACAAAGCTGAGGCATGAAGTTTGTCGACTTTGTTTATGTGTTATAGTTCATGTTTTTTCCATTTTATGTAAAAAATGCATACAAAATAAAACCCTACATCTATGCAACGCAGCATAACCTAAACATTAGAGGAAAAGGGTGAGGTTAAGAGATTGAGAGGGCTGAGAGGTTGTGAATCTTTGAAATATGTGATTGTGCATTCCATTTAGAATTGTGATAATTTAGTTTAAGGGACTAGTAGCACGAGGAATCGGTGCTAGTCTCCATACATCGAAGCATACATTTAGTGAAAATCATGAAAAGGTTGTTTTTTCCACATCACAAAATGTTGATTTGTTGAATATTGTTTGTGCACTAGTATCATATGCACTATGCACAACGCATGACATGATATCATTCCCGGATTGCATAGCAATTGTCTTCCTAGGATATGACTTATATATGGAGTGAAAAGGAGCCTTTGTTGTAGGTCAGTTGTATGCTTTCCTTGGGACTATTTGTTGAGGATCTATATATTCCTGGATCGTACAGAATAAGAAAAGAGTGGAGTTTGTGCGTTATGTTTTATATTTTGGAGCAACGCATCTTGGGGCCAATCCTTGAGGTGTAGGAGAGTCACAGTGGAGCCACAGCAATCATCCAAGGGGAGCTTCATTATGTTTGTGTTACGAGGCACTATGCCTATATGTTATGGGATCTCCCTCTAAGGAGGAGGGAAGGTAAACGTTGGACTACATATCAGCTACAAACCCATAATTAAGTCTATCTAGTGTACATCGATGTATTATAGATGCTCCTGGCCCACAAGGCTGTGTGGTGGGGTTGTCTGTTTTGTGCATGAGGTCCGGCTAGTGCCATAGCCAATGCCAGCACATTTTAGGTCCTATCAGGACCTAACAAATGAGGAGCTCTAGTTCAATAAACACAACAATTAGCAGTCACAAACATTAGGCCTCGCATCATGACCTATAGTGCAAGACATGTAGAGAAATCAGTGAAGTAGGGAGACATGGTGTACTTATGCATGATCTATCAACCCGTGGAGAAGGAGGCAACCAAAGGCAATATCTAATATAAAGAAAATACAAATGTAAATCAAACTACAAGGTTTTGTATACTAAGTGATTTCCTATAGTTTGTTGTGGATTATGCACAAAATTTTGTATATTGAATCACACCATTGCATTTAAAATATGTAAAAACCTCTAAAACAACTCCAAAAGCTCTCAAATCTAACTTTGAATGAAAAAGAAACATTAAAAGTAAGTTTTTACTACGTTCTCTTATTTTACATAGCATCCTCTTACTTTTATAAAGAAAGCTTTCTAAAATTGAATCACATTTTAAAAAATAGCAAAGCATTCTATAAAGAAATCTTATTTTAATAAAAGTATATCTTAAATCTAATACTTTAATATTGTTAAAAACTAAAAATATTAATATTATTAAATATTAATGATTTATTTAAAATTATTACTAAAGAAGATTAAACAAACTTAGTAATAATTTTAATAATATATAATATCATATATATACATACATACATATATCATGTAAATACATATTATTATATATTATGCTTTATTACATATGACTAAAGGATTATTTATACTTGATAATACTTTATAAATATTAATACACCTAATTCTACCTAATAATCTACTCACCATAACACAACACACATTAATATCCTTCCATCTATCTATTAGGCATAATGCAACAAGTGTCACATGCATGCACATACACAACAAGTCACGGATCATAATATAAATTTTAAAAATTACAAAATTAAATTAAATTAAATATGTTATTTATAATAAGATTTGATAATTTTATAATTTTATAAAATATCTTAGGGGTTAAAAGGAAAATGCCCTTAGTTGATAAAATCAACAAAACTAGACGGGTGATTAGTCATATGCTAATACTACCTTATGTGGTAAATTTGCATCTTTTCTATGAAAATAAGATAACCATGGGTTTTTACAAAATACTATCTCATGTGGTGCATCAGTGCTTGTGGGACATTAATGTGACTATGAGAGTGATAGGCAATTATTAGTTAAGAATATCAAGGGGGCCAACAAGAATTATAGATATTTCTAATCTTTAAAACTTTTATTTTCACATCATTCTCAAATTTAAATGGGTAGAAAGTTACAATCCTTGGAAAATAGCTCCACATGAGGATTTTAGAGTAAAGTATAGACATGATGGCAACTTTGAGATTTTGAAGCCTAGGAAATTCATATAATAATTCAAAACTCAATATTTATATCAAATAAATTAGAATTTAAAATATTAAAAAATTAAATATTCTTAAGTAAAGTTCAAAACTTATCTATGATGTCTTCTTTATATACAAACATGACAACCTCTTTTCAAAAACTAGAGATAAGAAATATAAACCAACCAATGCAGTTAAATTAATAAAATTAAGGATTTTGAAGCATGAGAAGCATGACCATAACTTTTGTTTGTAATAGTTTGCCTTGTAGATCTTGATTATGCTATATGTTTGCATTTGCATAATGTACCAAATGATCAAAAGTTAGAGCATAACTAAGCTTTGATGCCATTATTGCAAAGCAAATCATGTGGCAAATCTAGCATCTCAAATCTTAGATATAAATGACTTGATTAAATATTAAAAATTTTGAATAAGTTAAAAAATTCACAAAGAATAAGAGAAAAACACATGGTTGGGTCCACCTATCTCCATGAAGCCATAGCTTAATATCCTATATTATAAAATAATGATTTACGTATTTATTTACATTTATATCATATATTGAATGAAAAAAAAAATCAATCAAACTACAAAGTTTCTTATATCTTGCTGCAATCGATGCACAATCATCGCTTTTGAAATCTACAAAACCTCTTAAATGACTCCAAAAGATCTCAATTCTAACTTTGGATTGAGGAAGAAATAACAAAAATAATTTTCTATTATGCTTGATTATTTTGCACATGATCTTGTTGCTTTTATAAAGAAAGCTTTCTAAAAATCAATAACATAAAGAAAATAGTAAAGCATCTATAAAAAAAGATTATTTTGATAAAAGCTTATCATAAATCTAATAATTCAATTTTTTTATATTAAAGCATTCCCTTTTTCCCAAGACAGAAAGCTATTAAGTACTTTTCATTCACATGTTGGGGTGGATTGTCAGAGAGAGAACTAGGGAGAGAGAAAGAGGAGAGAGAAAGACTGCAGAGGAGAGAGAGAAATAGAGTGATGAGGAGAGAGAAAGACTAGAATTGGAGAGAGAAAGACAGGAAAGATGAAGAAGCCATGGAAGCTTGGAGCAAGAAGGGAGAGAAAGATTGTAAATGTATTGATATGTCAAAAAGATGTGAAAATTTACAACTTCTCTCCTTATATACCAGTGTCAATGTGACATGGCATATTATTAGCATTCTAAGTATTCCCAACTTCTTACAATCCATCCCTTCCCAAAAGTTTTTGTCCCGAAAAACAAAACTAGAAAGAGCTAAAGAAAAGATGGATAGAACAGAGTACTACTCTGTTTTACAGCTTTACAAATAGGGAATGAGTGAAGAATTATCATTACAAGGGCTGAATTTGAAGTACGGAAAGTGGACCCTACTATATACATGATTTGAAGAACTTTAGAAGCCATTGGAGCCATAGAATCTTCAACAAATAGTTCCAGAAGAAAGTAGACAGCTTGCTGAAATAACAGTCCCTGCTAGACCAAATCTGCCATAACTTTTGATAGAAGTGTCCAAATGAGATGTACCACATATCAAAACGAAGCTCTTGAAGAGTACTTTAAGCTCATGTAGATAGCTCAATTCTGAATATAAAGTACGGCAAAAACTATTCTAAAACAGCGTGCTATCCTGAACCAGTCTGCACCAATACTAGCTCCATAAGCAATAGACTTCAGCCACCAATGTATCCTTCAAGTATGGATACTCATCCAATATTGAATCAGGTCTCCAAGAAGCCTCTTCAGAGGGTAAACCTCTCCATTTAATCAAATATTCCACAATAGAACGTGATCGAAGCCTCTTTTCACGCTGACCTATAACAGCCTCTGGGATGTACTGAACTATACCATCTTCATCAATAGGTGGCAGCTCATCAACTAAATCCACTGGATCACCATAATAGGGCTTGAGCTGACTAACATGGAAGACGTTATGAATCTTTGTAGAAGAGGGAAGCTCTAGTCTGTATGCCAAATCTCCAATTCGCTTAAGGATCCTGTAAGGGCCATAGAATCTGTGGGCAAGCTTATTACTGGATCCATCTTTCAATGTAGAATACTTGGATTTGGGCACCTTCAACAAAACCAGCTCTCCTTCCTAGAACTCTAAAGGCCTCCTCTTCTCATCAACATACATCTTCATCTGATCTTGAGCCTTCCTTAGATTCACCTTGCATTGCTGAAGAAGGGTCTGCATTCTATCCAACTCTTCCTTCCCATGAGGGTTGATCTTTTCGTTAAAAATGACTGTGGGTAGGGGCACCTTATAACCATACAAAGCCTCAAAGGGTGAAACTCCTATGCTCGCATGAGTGGAATTATTATAAGCAAACTCAGCCAGGTGTAACCAAGAATCCCATGAGGTTTGGACATCATAGCAAAAATGGCGAAGATAAGTCTCCAACCATTTATTAACTCTCTCTGTCTGTCCATCAGTTTGGGGATGATATGCCGTAGATGGAGCCAACTTGGTACCCATAGATGTAAATACCGCTTGCCAAAAGTTACTCATAAACTTTGAGTCCCTATCATGGACAATCACCTGCGGTAATCCATGCAATCTGAAAATATGCTCCATAAACTGGTTGGCCACCTAAAAAGTAGTAAACTGAATTTTTGTTGGGATAAAATGAGCTGCTTTGGTGAGTCTGTCAACCACCACATAAATACTATTCCACCCCTTCTTGGTAGTAGGTAAGCCAGTGATAAAGTCCATAGTAATATGAGTCCATTTACCCGTAGGAATAGGTAATGGCTGCAATAAACCCCCTGGCTTATGGGTGCTATCCTTATTTTGCTGACAAGGCATACACTTCATAACGAAGTCCTTGACATCTTTCCACAGTCCCTTCCAATAAAAGCTCTTGCTGATCCTGTCATAAGTCTTGAAAACTCCCAAGTGTCCAGCTAAAGGCGAAGAATGCATCTCCTCCATAATTTTTCGCTTGAAAGAAGAAGTAGAGGGAATAACAATCTTGCCCTTCCACCAAATAAGACCATTTTTAAGCTGGTAATGTGAGTTTTCTTCCATAAGACCTTGCTGTAATTTCTGAAAGATTTGGCTAAATTCCTCATCTAAGAGATATGCCTCTTGTAGCTCTTCAATCCAATCACTATGTAATTCCGTCATGGCTGATACTTTGCAGGCCCACATACGAGAGAGAGAATCAGCCACTATGTTATCTTTGCCCCTTGTATGAGTGATGTCAAAGTCATAATTTTGTAATGTTGCTACCTATCGTCGTTGCTTTGGAGTAAGATTTGACTGAGTAAGGAAATACTTGAGTACGCGATGATCACTATGTACTCTGAATCGGCTGCCATATAAGTAATGGTGCCATTTCTTGATTGCATGCAAAATAGCCAACATTTCCTGATCATAAACATTCATGGCCATCTCCTTATCAATAAGCTTACGGCTTTCAAATGCAATTACTCCATGCTCCTTAAGCAAAACAGCCCCAATGCCACGGCCACTAGCATCACATTGTATAGTAAACTCTTTAGAGAAATCCAGGCATACAAGAATAGGAGCGGAGGTGAGTAATTCCTTTAACTGGTTGAAGCTGCTATCTGCAAGAGAATCCCAAAAGAAAGCCTCTTTCTTCAACCTGTCAGTTAAAGGGGCTGCAATTGCCACATAATGCTTTATAAATCTGCGATAGAATGAAGATAGACCAAGAAATCCTCTAAGAGAGGTAGTAGTAGTAGGCGTTGGCCAATCTTTTATGCATTGCACATTCTTGGGATCAGCCTGTATTCCTTTTTCACTGACTATATATCCCAAGTATTCCACTTCAGTCTGCATGAAAGAACACTTCTTCTCCTTAGCAAAAAGCCTATGATGTCTCAACACATCAAAAACCTTCCTCATATGCGACAAATGATCCTGAAAAGTCTTGCTGTAGATCAAAATGTCGTCGAAGAACACCAAGACAAACTGAAAGAGGAAAGGTTGTAGAATCTTATTCATCAGGCTTTGAAAGGTAGCTGGAGCGTTTGTAAGGCCAAATGGCATCACCAAGAAATGGTAGAGCCCACAATCAGTCCTAAAAGCAGTCTTGACCTCATCACCCTCTCTCATGCGAATCTGATGATACCCTGATCTCAAATCAATCTTCGTGAAGAATCGAGCCCCCTTAAGCTCATCAAGCAAATCATCTATCCTGGGTATAGGATACCTGTTCTTCACTGTTATCTTGTTAAGATCCCTGTAGTCAATGCACATTCTGAAAGATCCATCTTTCTTTTTGACTAACAGGACTGGGGATGCATACGGTGAAGAACTTGGTTCAATGAATCCCATTTCAAGAAGCTCTTTGATTTGCTTGGCTACTTCCTCTCGTTCACATTTTGATAGTCTGTAAGGTGGCTTATTGATCGTCTTTGAGTTGGGTTCCAAATCAATGGGGTGATCCACCGCTCTCTTAGGAGGCAATGAAGTAGGTACTTCAAATAAATCTCTATACTCCTCAAGAAGAGCTGTCAAGGCTGGATGGTTTGCTGAATTATTGGGCTGATCCTGTGTTTCTTTGTTCAAATGTAATACAAATATCTGTGAGCGCTTCTTGTACTCTTTCTTGAGTTGTTGAATGGTGATAAGCTGAAAATCAGATCTACTAGGGATTCCTTGTAAACGGATGAGCTGTCCATTGGAGAAAAACTCCATATATAACTGTGAGAAATCCATAGTAATCCTGCCTAAGGTCATCAACCAGTCACAACCAAGTACAATATCTATGGGCCCCATTTCCAAGGTGATCAGGTTTACTTTGACTTCAAAATTTTCAGCCATCTGCAAAGAAATCTGTGGACAAATCTGTGTGCTGATTTCCTCTTCACCATTAGCCACTTGTACTCTAATGGGCTGCTGTAAGTCGGTGGGAACACAATTCAACTTGTACAAAATGGATTTATTGACAAAACTGTGGGTACTGCCACTATCTATCAGGATGAACACTGGCTTTCCACATATGCTTCCCTTCATACGAAGTGTATTAGGGTTCTTAGATCCCGTCCAAGCATCCATAGAGATAGAACAATTAGTGGCAGCAGGCAACTCATTACAAAATCCACCAGGATCAAATGGAATATCACCGCCTGGATCAAAAGGAAAAGAGTCAGATGGATCATAGAAGTACTCATGTCCACCATCATCCTCGAAATCTTCATTTTCAGCATAGATTGGGACTGCATTAACTTCATCTATGTCATTTTCAAGATCCTCAAGAACTAGCATACTCTGAATTTTTGGCTTGGCATTTTTGTATACACACTTTGAAGCATGGTCAGGAGTATACTTTTCTCCACACTTGAAGCATAAGCCTTTGTTCTTTCTCTCCTTGTAAAAATCCATGGGAATATTTCTAGAATTTGTATTGGCTGAAGTAGACTTAGGCTTATTGTCACCTTGCTTAAATTCAACCTTTGGACTGTTTGCTGTCCTGAAATTGCTTTGAAGCCTAGAAGCATTAAATGGAGGATAAGTTGGTATCCGTAAGCTCCCACTAGGCATATGATTGCTGCCATAATTGTTACCAACTTGCCCTTGCTTTAAAACAGTCCTTGGCTGTCCATAACTTGGCTGAAATGAAGACTCTTTCCTATACTTCCTTCCAAAGCGCTCTGCAAGCTCAATAGCCTTGAAAAGTGAAGTAGGATTCTGTGCCATAACATCAGCTGACAAGGATGGTTCTAAACCATACATGAACTTATGTAACTTGGCCTCATCACTGATGTTTTCCACATACATGGTCAAGTTGAGGAATTGGTTTGTATATTCTCTTACACTTAGGCCCCTTTGTTCCAAAGCATACCATCTTCGTTCTAACTTCTCTTTTTCAAGAGGTGAAACAAAGACTTCAGCCATAAGTGCCTTGAAAGCTTCCCAATTCTCAATAAGTACATTCTCTTTCTTGATATACCTCCACCAAGTGTGACCAAATCCTTCTAAGTGCAAGGAGGCAAAGTGTATCTTCATAACATCAGTTTTAGGAAATATGTCAAAATAAGACTCCATCTTAGAGGTCCATTCCTCTAATTCTGATGGTGAAGATGACTGGCCATTGAATTTGGATAAAACAATTTTGTCCTTGAATTCTCTATCATGGAAGGGTTGCTGTCCCAAAACTGGCCGATTAGAATTTCTAAGTACAGAACCCCCAAAATGAGATTGAAATCTTCCAACAGGTGGCTGAGAATTACCCTGTAATCTTCCTGTTGGTAAAGCACCCCTAGAATGCTGAGTATGCAATCCAAAAGCTTGAGTATTGGCACCGTTCAAACTGCCCAAATAGTCATCATGCCTTTGTGAAGCTTCTCCCACTTCATATTGACTATTGGGTATGCCTCTTCTTCCTATGATTCCATCTCCATGACCATTTTGGTTGGATGGCTGAAGTGGAACTGAAGGATCAGTATTTGAACAGGCCTTTTCATTAGCTTCTTTTGATGCCACTTGTAATTGTAAAAGTTTAGAGATTTGTGCCATGAGTAGGTCGTTGGACATTACCAATCTATCAATGGAAGCCTTGGTCTGATCAGTAGATTGAACCATCTGATCCATTCTTGATAGCATGGCCTCATGTCGCTCTCTATGCCTTAGTTCATGGGCACACAAAGTATCATTGAGCATACTAATTTCTCCTTGTTGAGGCTCTTCAGGGTTCTCTTGAAATGTGCTTTCCATCATAGAATCCCTGATTTGCTGTGCATAGTCCTCCTGGACCTTATTTTTGCCTTTATGCCCTGCCATACTAGTGCAGTCCTGCAGTACCCCCTGTCAGTAAAACGGCTATAACTTTGGCTAGAAAACTCTGATTGCAAAACTTTTTTGTGCGAATCGAAGCTTACAATGCCCTCTTCGAGATGAGCTATAGCACGCTATAACAGGTTTAGGACAAAAAATTCTGTAACTGAATTTCAGAGTCTGAACTGTCCAGTCCTGCACCCTGTTTAGACTTGTAAGTGCCCTGTTTTGACCCTGTAATGCAAGAAAGTAACCTCAAATGGCTACCAAACCCTGCAAAGGGGTATATAGGACCTGTGGGTACCCTGTAGTACCTGCACCTGTACCTCAGTATTAAAGGGTGTACCTGTATCCACCTGTAAATACCCTGTGGGTAACCTGAAAATGCCCTGTTTTACCCTGTTTTACTACAGTAGGTACTTGAGTCGTTGGAAAGTCTTGAATCTTCAATTCTCCACTCGTTGTACCTGTGTGAGGGATAAAACGGCAGGACGGGCTCCCTACATGGGCTCCGAATCACCGGGAGGTGGGCAAAGTTCCCCCCGGGTCGGTTGGTTGCACCCCTTCGGGATCTTCGATAGTGAGGGAGAGTCACCTCTCTTTTGTCCCACTATCTCCCCCGGCATCCACCTTTTTCCTCGGTGGGAATATCAACATGGCAGAGGCTAGTGTGCTAAGCAATCAGCATGATATGCAATTGAAAAATAACCATTCAGCCTTTCATGAGATGCAATTGATTGAGATAAGAAAACTTGAGATGGGAGAAGGGTTTACCTATGCAATTCAGTGACTCACTGATTGCTAGTACTTACCCTTTTACAATATTTCAGCTTGGATAAGAGAGAATTTCAACAAAACAGATCAAGGTTATGCATCAAGCTGATCAAATGTTACCTAAGATGAGTAATGGTTTTGAATCAAAAGGAATTCAATGAAATAGGCTGAAATTGAAGAAAATTAATACTATTCTCTGATCTATTGATCAATCCAGTGAATTAATTGATCAATAACCTCTCATCAACAAGTGGAAAAGCCATTAGCAATAGGATTATTGAGAGATTTCAGAGATTTCAAAAGAAAATACCTCCATTAAGCTTGAAAATGATGATGGATATCAGCTTTAACCCGGTTGATGCAAGAGTTCTTCATAATCCACCATGAATCCAACATAAAGCTTGAAATCTCCATGAAATCAGTCCATACATGCTTCAATATGATGAAATCCTTGAAAGATCAATACTCCAGCCTTGCTTGAACACTTGAACTTCAAAGATTCAAGCTCTCTGATGAAAAGCCCCAAAATATTCCTTCCATTTGAGCTTCATTGACATGCACGGGCTGAAATCTCTTCAATGTCTTCAATCTTGAAGTCTATCCAGCTTGTATTCAACTTTAGAGAAGCCTTGAAGGTCGGAAAAGTCCAAAATCTTGAGAAATTTGAGCTTCCATGTCTGTGGCTATGGCTGCCCTGCTGTGTATTAGGGTTTTGAACAGAGAAATGGCTTATGAGAGTTCCCCTGGGGCTGAAAGTTGATGTACTCCATTGTTTGATGAAGCCTTAAGAGTCTTTGATCAGTGAGCTGAGCATTTGGAGCAGCAGAGTAGTGAGAAGAGGGCAGGAGGATCAGCGCAATTTGCGGCGCATTTTTCGGGCAGTCCTGGGCTGGTCTTCAGCAGTAGGCATCAACAATGGTGCTCCTCCTGTAGCTCAGGCAACAAAGATTCTTTACCCCATGGTTTGGCAGTGAGATATTCAGCACAGAGAGAGAGATTTGTGAAGATTCTTGACATCCACCATGGAAGCTTCAGCCAAAAGCTTGAAGGAGAGAGAAGAGAAGCTCTCTTTTGAAAAGTAACTGTAGTTTAGTCTGTAACTAAGCCCGGTTAACCATTCTTTACCCTAGTTACCTCCATTTTTGCATGAAATTTGATGACGTCCAGCCATTTAAGCCTTTACCCGCCATATCTGACCTTGAATAACTCCAGATGTAGTCATTGCTAACTGTAGTTGTCCTGCAGCACTCCACTAGTCACTGTCTTGTACCATTTTTGTCTGAAATTGGTTTTGAAATAGAAAAATGAGAGTGAAAATGGAAGAAAATAATGGATCAAAGACTGAAGCTCTGATACCACTTGTCAGAGAGAGAACTAGGGAGAGAGAAAGAGGAGAGAGAAAGACTGCAGAGGAGAGAGAAATACTGCAGGAAGAGAGAGAAATAGAGTGATGAGGAGAGAGAAAGACTAGAATTGGAGAGAGAAAGATAGGAAAGATGAAGAAGCCATGGAAGCTTGGAGCAAGAAGGGAGAGAAAGATTGTAAATGTATTGATATGTCAAAAAGATGTGAAAAATTACAACTTCTCTCCTTATATACCAGTGTCAATGTGACATGGCATATTATTAGCATTCTAAGTATTCCCAGCTTCTTACATGGATATACTGACACACAAACTGTGCTGAAAAGAATACATCCACGATGGACTTCTTAAGCCTTTCTTGAATCATTGTTCTTGTTTACCCTTGCATTCGCTTGTTATAACAAAATGTCTCTGATGTCACCAGTAAAGGCATCAAAGAACAAAGCAGCAACAAAATAATAGGCAGCACACAAATCTGAAGTAGTTCTCTGCCAAGGTCACTACTTAAGTTGTTGATGTTGTTGAAGTTGCTACTGCTACTGTTGTTGAAGCTGGTGGAGCCTCAAAACTTGGTCCGAACCCGAACCAAGAAATTTGCGGTTGTAGTTGTGGAGGAAGGTTGTACTACATTTACATTCAGATCATGTAAAAGCTCCTCTAATGAATGAGCAACAAACGCTTGCTAACCTTGACACCTTCTTCCTCAAGCTTGTTTACATTGTCCATGCCTCATCCAACTAATTTGTGCAGGCTGAGCATAATGAGAAGGCAGTTCATGCATGGGCAGATCATGGCAAAGGCAATCTACCAAAGAAGAAGATGAGGATGGAAGTGACAAGACTAGATCTGTAAGATCAAGAGCCAAGGCAAAGTGAAATTGACCAAATGACTGCTTGGAATGAAGCTCAAAGTCCCTGGGAAGCTTTAATAGAAGCCTTTTGGTCAATGGAGATGGGAGGGAAAAGCTTTGAACTGGTTTTTCTCCATGGAAGCTTGGTTGAAGCTTGAGAATGAAGAGAGAGAAGACTCTTCCTAAAAAGTAACCAGGACTTTACCCTCTTCTACTCCATTTAGCACTATCTTTTAGGAAAATACCTTCAAACTTGGCCAAAAATGATCCACAAGCTACTAAATTTGGTCTTCCAACCTCCAAACTTGTTCCAAGACTCCATTAATGCTCCAGGCCTGCAGTCCATGTGGTCCAAAAATCCTTAATAACTACACTGCTGCTCCATGTCATGACTGTACCTGTGTACCTATGGCTCTTAAATTTGTGTGACTAAAAAGGGATAACTGAATGGAATGTTGGCCAATTGGATCAAGAACCTATGGCTTTGATACCAATTGTCAAGGAGAGGAATGGGGAGAGAGAAAGAGGAGAGAGAAGACTGCAGAAGAGAGAGAAGAAGAGAAGCAAAAGAAAGAGAAAGAGAGTGATGAGGAGAGAGAAAGACTAGAATGGAGAGAGAAAGATAGGAAGAGAGAGAAGATAGCCATGAAAGCTAGAGAGAGGGAGAAGATGAAGGAGACTTGTATTATTATAATCTGAAGGTCAAAAATCCAATCCCTTTCACCTTTTATACCAACTAGTGTAGCTGGTATTTTATCCTCATTATTTTATTTCCCCTCTCTTACAAATTCTCTACAAGGACCATAGAGATTACACTTGACAATTGTATCATGCAAATTAGTGAAATTTTCCTCATTAGGAAGCTCCGCACAATTCAATCTATCATAATGATCAATGTTGCTTGGTTTAAAAGGCTCATCAACTATCAACAATGTGTAAGAATGCACTAAACCCCTTTTCAAAGACTCAATCACAATGATATACCTAGCAACATGCCTAAAAAGCCCCTTATCTAACAACAATTGTATGATTTTCATGAAACATACATTCAATGAACTCATGGCAATCGTGTGTCAACTAACTAGGCAACAAGGCCTCTTGAATTTATGGCGTGTTGGGATTGCACTTAAAAGTGATAAATAAATTGGACTCCCTTTGACATGCGCTATACCCATAGCATCTTGATACAATTGATGCATATGTATTGGGCCATCAATGTGAGGGATGATGGTAAAACAATACTTTTTCCTACAAACAGTCCTGCTGCTATTTGTAAACCTCTTCCTTTTTTAAATATTTATTGTTCAAGTTTATGTCTATTAAAATATTAAAAAATATCAACCTAGCAATAGATAAAAGTATTAATGATATTGTGCATCATATCTACTTTAGGACTAAGAGGATATCATGTGCGTAGGATACTTTGGAGAATATGAAGGATACAACTTTTTACCTAATATTAGCTCTTGGGAGTCATTTTCTCATCATATCCTCAATTGTGATTCTTAATAGCACTATCGAATTTCAATATCCTTATAACTGTGATTTTTAGTAGCACTATCAAATTAGAATACTTGAATGGTAGTTTGATCTTATGGATGATGCTACTTATGTTATCCTATCCTTATCAAACTCTTAATATCTCTCCCCTTGATTTGTAGGAAAAAATAGAAAGAACTTGACTTTATTCCATCCTCTCAAAACTGTGATTCTAATGTAGTCTGATTTTAGGATTGAAAGCATCACTACACTATTGATACATTATCCTTGAATATCTTTCTTCAAATATAATATATCTCAAATTTCACAAAAAAAGATCCATCAAAATAATCCTTGTGATTATAGATCTCCTTTATTTTATAGCATTCACGATCTTATTTATTTTTAAAAATTTATTTAAAGAGTATTGAAGGTGTGATACAAAGTTCTCTACATGAAATAACATGAACTTTTGACAAGTCAATTGAGTTAGATAAATAAATCATTAGAAATCCTATATACAATAATGAGAACTTTTGATAAGTTGATGGAAGTAAATAAATATGACATTACTAGTCAAGTTCTTACAAAAAAAACCCATGGCATTAGATATAATTATTCAATATCTCTTTAATATTTTTTTATAATTCAAAAGGATAGAATATATTATTTTAAAAATATAAACTAAATTTGATAACTCTTTAAAAAGATAGTCTCTTTTATAAAAATAATTTCGTGAATTGATAAAATAATTAGGAAAGAAATGGTTTTAAAAAACATATTATGCCAAAAATATTTAGTTATTCTCAATACCTCTTGTATATTTTTAAAGCTCTTAATAAGAAAGATAGAATTTATGTAGCAAAGATATACTAATGTAACATCTCTTCAAAAATGTAGTCCCTTTTAGATCCAAAATATGTAATGATAGATAGAAAAATAGCAAAAGGACTAGTCCAAGCCTTATTGTGCTTAAGATACTCCGAATTACCTATAATAATCTTTCCATTAAATGATACTCCAAGCTAGCTAACAATCTTTGTATCAAGCTATATTAATTAAATGTATTTGACAAAACCATGACAACACAAATAGGCGATTTTAGCCATGGTTGAACCCCCTATTCGCATAATATTGAATATTTTTCTTTTTATGATTTTCTCAAGTTTTTTTTAAATTACAATTAAATTACTTGATCTTTATACAATTTTTAAGCTTTTGAATAATAGTCATTACTGGATTAAAATGTGTGATAATGTTATTATCTTTATTTTTAATGAGACCTTATAGTTGTCAAAAAAATTTAAAAAAATAAATGTCTTATAATTTGAAACAAGTTTTAAAATATTTTTTACTTTTTAAAAATATTACTTGCTATTTTTAAATCATTTTAAAGTTAAAACTAAGCTTGAAAAATGATTAAAAAATCATTAAAGTGAGAGTTGTCCATATGACACGACTAGGGGGTTGGTGTTGGTGGCATCCACCAAACCCCCCAATCACATCATATCATGCACAAGTCCTATTTTTTGACAAGTTTTATTCAACTATATTTAAAATGTTTAATTTTTTAAGGATTATTTAGCTTTAAGGTAATGGTCACTACTAGATTTAATTATTTGATAATGCTATGAGATTTATTTTTAAAGAGATCTTATATATATATATAATTAAATTTTTTCCATAAATATCTTGGTCTTTAAAAAAATTAATTTTTAAGAGCTAATTAACTATTTTAAAATTATTTTAAGGTTAAAAATATACTTGAAAAATGATAAAAATCACAAAAAATAGTGCATACCTCTAACATTGCAATTAGGGAGGTTGGTGGAATTATGTCGCTAGGGTAAAGTCCCCCTAATCGCACCATTAGGACATGCCCTATTTTTTATCATTTCAAAGCTGTTTTTAACTTTTATATATATTAAAAATAGAAAATAAGATTTAAAATTTCTTTAAATTTTTTACTTTTAAAAATATCAATATATTTATACGTTTTGAGTATTTAAAAAATATAAGGTCTCATTAAAAATCAAAATTATAGTATTATTACATAGTTGAATCTAGTAGTAACAATTATTCTAAAGATGAAAAGTCCTAAAAATCCAAACCTTTTAGATATAGTTGAAGAAAAATTTTAAAAATTATGAAATACATCCTAAGTGTAGATTATCATTTTATATATTTATGTATATACACTCACATCTTGTAACTCATGATGCAATAAAAATACTCTAGGTATATAAATTAAATAGATTTTTATTTATAGAATCATGTTAAAGTATATAAAGTTTTTTGAAAATGTTTATTGATACAAATGTCTTAAATATAAAGACTAGATTCTCAATGGGTTACCTATAAAGACTAGATTCTCAATGGGTTATATATTTCTGATGCGAATAAGACAATAGCAAGAGAACTTATACAAAACAAACAATATTTATATCTTTTTTCACTGGTGTACATTATTAAGCCTAAACATAAATCCTAAAGTTATATTTTTTAATCAAAAACTTATAATGTGTTTACACTATCGAACTCGAACTTATATCTTTATTTGTTTTGTTTTGTGAGTTACGTATGCAGAACTAGGCTTTGCAAGTGTTATAATTTTATTACTTTCACTAATAGAACAAAAAAAACATTTATTGCTTGTATCAAAACGTACTATGTATTTGTAGAGAAATACATTTACTTGGAGGTAAGTATATATCCTTGGCCATATAAACATGTTGAATCTCAAAACATTCTTGAGATGTAGCTTTGAAAGTAATAATACATCCCTTCTGATGAGATCTTACATCTTTTGTCTTGCTTTTCTCACCTCGTAGGAGCCTTTTCATGATGGTAGTATGGTAATCTAATCACTTACAATAAAAGTTTTGAGCTTCCAAGTTTCACATGTACTTTTGTTATAAACTATATGAGAGCTCATGGAACAAGAAGGATTAAGAAGGAGAATTGAGAGATCTTAAATATAAGGGTACAAAAAAGAAGTCATGTAGTCAAATCTCTCAATTTTCAAAATATCGAGTATTAACTTTGGGTAACAATCATTTCTAATGTGAGAGATTAAGGATTTATAGTTCAATAAGGTTACCAAAGGTTGGAGCCATACATTGATTATTAGTTATTTAACAATATACACATGGCCCAATATATAGTGATTATTTAATTGATTATTGATTAGTTTATTAACATCAAGATCACACATATGGTAATGAGATTTAGTATTGGAACATAATAAGTTTAAACTTATCCATTTTTATACTGAACATAATAACAATTGTCAATGCAAGTAGGTATGAAATCACAAATAATTATAAATTGAACATTTAGACTTATAACAATGTTATAGAAAATCTTGCAAATAGTAGGGCATGAAGTTTATGAAAAAAAATTGTACACCAAATGTAATGAGGTATTTATTGCAACATATCAAATTAATTATTTGTAGTCCTAATATGGGCCCTATGCCACGTGGTAGAGCGCGCCTACCATGCAATGCCATTTGATAGAGAGCCCTACATGCAGTAAAGGCTAAAAAGAGAAAGATGAGAGGGCCCTTTTGCCACCTATTGCTCTCTCTCTCTCTCTCTCTCTCTCTCTCTCTCTCTCTCTCTCTCTCTCTCTCTCTCTCTCTCTCTCTCTCTCTCTCTCTCTCTCTCTCTCTCTCTCTCTCAAATTCTAATGTCTAGCATAACATGTCTAATTTGTTAGCTTTGCTACTACAAGATGTTGGCTTAGTAGTCCCTCTTTGCATGTGTGCAGATCCAAGAAGTAAGTTAATATGACTAAGTACTCTCTTCTCTTAGCCTTTTTTCCAACAAACATGAATGCCACCATAGTGCTTCAAAAACCTCTCTCTTCCTCAAACTCTCCAAGAACTTTTGCCCCCTCCTCGCCCCTTCCCCATCTCTCCCATCACACATTAGCCTATGGCCTATGGTGTCTCTCTGTGTGGTTCTTATCACAGTGTAGTCTGTGTTATCTTTCAACATGGCACAACATGCAACAAAGAACATTAGCATATCTCAATGTTTCTTTGCATGTCTCTTTGTGGTATCTCTCTATGTGGCTCTCTATGGCATTGCTCTCTAGATAGCTCCCTATGGTGCATGGTAGAGTGCTGGTATTTATGTGTAGCAAGAAACCACGCACAAAACATCAATATCGTCTATTTGCATTTGCAGTGCATGGCATAATGTTAGTGTCCATGTATGGCAAGAAGCATTAGCAGCATCTCTCCGCGTTTGCAATGCTTAACAAAGTGTCGGTGTCTCTATGTGGCAATTGAAACATCGCCAAAGAAATGACATCTCATTGCATGACTCTATGTGGCATCTCTCTATGTGGCTTTGCATGAGAGTTGAAACATCACCAAAGAAACAATCTCTCTCTGCATGGTTTGGGGGATATGTGGAGGAGAGGAGGTCATATGCTAGGTCCACCTCTAGACCCTTAGCAATGCATGAGAGAGAGAGAGAGAGAGAGTATCCTTAACCAAAAAAAAAGAGAGAGAGCTAGCATGGCTACCTTTGCACATGCTGAAACTCTTGTCCTCTCTTGTGTTGCCTTGCCCCTCCTATCCTTTGTTGCCTTATCCCGTTTCGTCCTATGCAAACTCAAAAAAATAGGCCACAATTGAGAGAGAGAGAGAGAGAGAGAGAGAGAGAGAGAGAGAGAGAGAGAGAGAGAGAGAGAGAGAGTGTGTGTGTGTGTGTGTGTGTGTGTGTGTGTGTGTGTGTGTGCACGCGCGTGTGCGTGTGCATGTGCGTGCGAGATTGTGTGTGTGTGTGTGTATGTGTGGACTTACCTTGTACATGTAGTTGGCAACATATTTCTTTTTGGTTGGCTCCTTCTCTTATAAATCAAGGCATATGGATATCAATGTGTTTCGCCACTTTAATATTGACAACATGGAAGTAATCACTCATCCAACTTGTCAATCATAGTTGTAATACCCATTTTCCATATTTGCTTGTTTGGTCAAATGATCAGACTTTATAGTTCACCCTTTTTTGGATGAAAATTACTGGTGATCCTATTTTTTGGAAGGCAAAATGTTGCTAGTCCCCTTTTTTAGGTTGAATATTGCTCGACACTCTTGATTTTGAGATAAAGTAAAATTGTAGACAGAAATTTGCAAAGGTACAATACTCATTTTCTTAAAACTGGAATTTCAAAGGTGGGTTTTTGTTTGAAATGTAGGCTTACCATGTAATACTCCTTTTCTAAAAATTGCAAATTGGAAGGTGGATTTTTGAGTGATTTTTTAACATGTCGATTGAGAGGGTGCAATGTAGCCTTGGGAGGAATGTGGTGCTTTGTTGCATTACCTTTGATGCAGCTTTGTTAAAAGATAGAAAAGATGATAGGAGTGTTGATAAAAAAACATTTTTGGTGTAGCAGATACAAAAGCCTCTTAACTCAAAATTCTGGAGGGATTTTTGAATGAAATTATATTTATTTACCATTTTTATAGTCGAAGGTTTTTTTGAAATTTTTACAATTTACTTTACATTAAACCTCGATTTTTCGTGAACACTAGTCTATGAGTGAAACTGCGTAGCGCTAGTGGGCGAGTAGCTCTAAAGAAAAGAATAAAGTGCAAATCCAACTAGCCACAAACATACAAAGATCAACCCAACCAAGGGCTGTTTAGGCGGGCGACAGGTTGTAACTTGTATTCCTTGTAAAATGTGTGTTCCTGGGCAGAGGTGACAGGGCCTATTGTGGGATTTTTTACCTGACAAGTCCTGAAACAAACGAGCTCTATCCTTCTCGCACCATCATCTCTGCTGGTCCGGTAACAGGCTGTGCTTTCCCAAACGTTGCAAGCTTCCATGCTACGACAAGTGTGCTGCATGAAACAAGAATTTGATCCCACAGTTCCCATTTCTCCGCCTACCGCATCATATGTTTTCTCAGCCTAGGGTTCTGACATCAAAATCACACGGAACTGAATGATATCAAATTAACCAATAATAGTACTTTACATCATCATAGAGCATAGTACGCAAATTCAGACTTTCGAGATAGCATCTGCACCACCCCTTGGCAAGCATCTGCACATGTGGAATTTCGATGCAATTGATGGCAATATGTATGCGCCTTGTTTTGTGGTCTAGGGAGGCGGAGTGTAAGAATATGGGTCCATAAGAATTGCTGCCAAATCCACATTGGAGGCTGAAGTCTCCAGTCCCTCCTTTAAGCTGTCTTCATGCTGCTTGATAATGGTGGCTGTGTCTTTCTCAACCTGCAAAAAGAGATCAGATTTCAGGCCATGTATAGGATCCACATCTGTGTTTTCAAACATTTTCTTGTTCCTGCTTAACCAAATGTGCCACAAGTAATAGCTTCTGATCCAATTCCAAATTGGGGGAGGGAGACCATATATTTCCCCTAGTAACACCTCCTTCCAAGTGAGTTTAGTGGGGTGATACTTGAAGACAATGACCTGCAGAAAACACCAGATATTAGCATTTTTAGTACAGTTAAGGAAAATATGTTAAAGTGATTCTACATGCTAGCCACACCTTGTGCACAGTCCATTCCCCAAACCAGCTTTGAGTGCTCTCTCATTAGTCCACAAACTTTTGAGGGTAATGAGCCACATCAAATAGGACATCTTTGGTTGAATAGAGGGAGCCCAAATGTTATTAAACCTATAATTCCAATGTGCTACTGCCCAGTTAATATGCCATCTGTTATTCAGTGTATTACAAAGTGGAGCATTGCTATTTATTAAGTCAGGCAGGGGTAATAGCAGTTTATCCTCCAACAACATGATCCCCCTGTGATTGAAGTGGTGGTTGAGATTGCTCATAACCGGCATGTTAGATCCCCACAAGAGCACCCTTTCAGTTATCAGGTCCAGTTCCTGTCTTTTTAGTTTGAATTTCTGTTTTAGTTGTGTCCCAGTCATCCACTTTTTAAGGGCTGGATCCCAAATGTCCCTTCAGCTTCTAATTCCTTTCTTGAAGAGCCTATAGGCTAAGTTTAGTTGGTTGTCTGGGATAGCTCCCTTATGGAAGCTGAACCAGATGGAGTCTTTGGAGCACCAGGGTAGAGTGAAGTTGGGGTGGGGAGAGGGGATTAATAGGTTTTTGTACTTGAACCAGGCCTCCCAGAGTCATTTTGCCAAGGGCGAGCAGTCTTTAGGTTTCAGATTGACAGGACAGATAGTTATTGTTAGTAGGTCTAGGCCTTTCCATTTCGGGCAGCCCTTTACTTGAAATTTGCCAGTGGCTGCCTTGATTAAAGTTATCCAGTCCTCTTCTTCCCTTATGATGCTTCTTGCTATCCATTTGGCTGCCAGTTTGTCAGCCAAAATGCTAGGATTGGGAAGACCAAGACCTCCTAATTTCTTAGGTGTAGTGCATATAGCCCAAGATACTTTAGGTACCTTGAATTTTTCCCCATCCCCACTCCAAAGAAAGTTTCTCCCTAGTTGCTCTAGTTGCTTCATTCCTGCCTTAGAAGGTTTCCAGCAAGCCAAAAAGTAGATTGTGGATGGAATTAGTATGTGTTTAAGAACCATACATCTTCCAGCCATATTGAGCTACAGCCCCTTCCATTTTTCAAACTTACCCCTGACTTTTTCCAAGACCCAGTCCCATCTTTATTTCATTGAGATTCCAAAGCCCATGGGTATGCCTAAAAGTCTAAAAACTTTACCTATTTCCAGCTCCTTGCATCCTTCAGCCAGGAGCCAACTAGGACAAGGATTGATTAGTGTTTTAATTCCTATTTTGTTGGGATTGATCATAGAGCCAGAAGCCTTGCAAAAGGTTTGCAAGTAGTTCCAAAAGGCCACTAATGAGACTAGATCATTATTAACCGTACTATTTGTGTCATCAGCAAATTGGTTGAGAACCATGTCTTTGTTATTGGGGAGTTTGATATCTTTAATGTTGCCCTTATCAATCTCAGCTATGAGCCACCCTAGTGCATCAGCTGCAATGGCAAACAGCAAGGGAGCGAGAGGGCAACCCTGTCTGATGGATCTCCTCAAGGGAAAAGAGTCAGTCATCTCTCCATTCATGGCTATTCTAGTGGAAGCATTACCAAAAAGGGTACTAACATATTTGATGAACTTTCTCCCCAGCCCCATATCATGGAGGGATTGAAGGATAAAATCCCATTCTAACCTATCATAAGCTTTGTCAAAATCAATCTTGAAGAACACAAAATCTTGGTTGGTTCTTTGGGCCTGTTCAATGCCTTCCCATAGGGCAATTATTGAGTGTAGGATGTATCTCCCTTTAATGAACCCCTTTTGTTCTTTTCTTATCCAGTGATCAAGTTGGTCAGAAAGCCTTCTAGCTATGGCTTTAGCAAAGACCTTATATACTGATGTGAGACAAGTGATGGGTCTCCAATTAGCTAGGAGCTCTTTGTCATCTCTCTTATGGATTAGCTTGACTACCCCTTCATTGATTGTGTGAGGCAAGGCTCCAAATTTTAGGGATTCTCTCCATACCATGAGAAGGGGCGAAATAAGAAAGTCTTTGAATTCTTTGAATAATTCATTCGGAAGGCCATCAATCCCTAGGCTTTTCCCTGATGCTAGAGAGTCAATGGTGTCACTGATCTCAATAGCTGAGAGCTCCCCATCTAGAACCTCAACCAAGCATGGAGGGACAACTTTCCTCCTAGCCATCGCTATCTTAGCCTTGGCAGTTGTCTCTTCTGGTGAGCTCTCTCTAGGGGGAGCTAAACATTTTAGAGAAGAATTCCTTGGCTATAAGGAGATTCTCACCATTGTTTTGTGCATGTGTGCCATCTTCCTTTCTCAGCAAAGGGATGGAGTCTCTATCCTTTTTTTTTTTAAAGGACTTGGAACATGTCTTTGGTGGGTTTATCTGCTTTGCCATCCCACCATTGCCTAGTGAAGAGTTGAATGTCCATAGCTTCTTTTTCTTTAGCAGATCTAAGTTCCTGCTTGATTCTTTGTAGGTCAAGTTGCAGTTGGATCTCCCCAACTTCTATCCTAATCTCCAAGGATTTATATGCTGAGTATTGTCTAGCTCTGTGTTCCCTAATCTGCTGAACTTTTTTATTTTGACATCCCTCAAAAATAGTTGAGTGTCTCTAATGGCTCTAGCCCATGAATGAGCTGGGGAGGCTGTTTGTTGCCGGAAGGCCAATGTCCAGGTTTCTTTGATGGAATCCCTAACTGCTTTGTTTTGGAATAATCTGGGGTCTATATGAAACCATCCAGCCCTTATTATTTGGGATGAGTTAGAGAGAGTCAGTTGTATAGGCTTATGGTCAGACATAACTATGTTATCTAGAACTTTAACTTTAAGATTGGCATAGGAGGCCAGCACACCTGCAGCAACATAAAATCTATCAAGTCTAGCCTTACGTAAAGAGGATCCACTTTGATTGTTACTCCAAGTAAATCCTAGTTGTTCACTTACATCCGTGAGCCCATGATAGGCTTTAGTTACCAGCCACTTACTCTTTTCAGTTCCTGCAAGACATGTACCTTTTTCCAAATACCTGTCTTTACATGTTTCAACCATATTGAAGTCACCTGCAATAATAATGGGGCAATTAATAACCTGAAATGAATCCCAAAGCATGCATCTTTCAGTAGAAGTATTAGGGGCATACACTAAGACAATAGCAAATTCATCCTAATTCTTAAAAAAGACTGCCACCCAGTGATTCTCTAAATCTATCATTGTCTTACATATTAGATCCTTAATTTTGACGGAGACACCTATGCATGTACCTTCTCTCCTATTGGTGTGGTTTGTTATGAACCATACATATTCCTTAGACACTGATTGTAGATTCTTAAGAAGAGGGGGACTTGACACTTTTATTTCCTGTAGGCAAATAACATCGGGGAGGATGGCACTAACTTTGAGCCATTCCCTAAGTATCGTTGCCCTTTTGGGGTCAGTCAGCCCCTTGATGTTATAAGAAACAAATTTTAATTTATTCATTATCTAGATTTATGTTTTTTTTGGTTTCCCTTTCTTCTGAGGTCCCTTTGTTTGCCCAAATGGGTTACTAGCACTTTGTCCTACACTTGAGAATCTTCTTTTGGTGTTTTGACTATTACCTACCTCTTTGGTTGGGCTTTCAGCAGGGATAGGGCTAAGAGGGGGTTCTCTTCCCATTGGAAATTCCTCTTCCTCTGCTTGCGTAAACTCTACATCTTCATTCTGTTCATTGAGGTCAAAGTTTAGGTTTTCTAGATGCATGACTTTGTCATCAGACCTGGTGGTCTGCCCCTTGTTTTCACCCTGAGTTTCTTCCACTATTACCTCATCAGAGACTAGCTCTGTTGTAGCATCCTCACCCTTTGCCCTAGTTACCCCCTTCTCACTATTCCCTTCTAATGTATCCTCCTTGTTCATGAGAAGGGGGGAGTATCTGTTGTTATGAGTGTTTTTACTCTTACTATTAATGTTTTGTTTCTGGGATGACTGATGTTTACTCTTACCCTTCACTGACCGATTGTAACCCATCATCTTGAGGGTCACCGGTTTTAGGATGGGGATTCACCTTGTTGGGTTCTGGACTCACTCTATTCTTCCATTTAGGGCAGTTTCGAATGAAATGTCCCGTTTTGAGGCACTTGAAACAAGCATTAGGGAGATTCTTGTACAGGACAGGTTGGTTCTTCACAAAGTTGCCCTCTATGTCAGTAATCAGCAACAACGAATCAATTAGGGTTTTACTCAGATCTATTTCTACTAGGAGCTGGGGGTGCCATCGCGGGTTAATGTCCGTGTAGGGTCTTTGCCCTAACAGTCTACCCAGGGGAGTAGCTAAGGTTTTCAGGAAGGAGTATAAGTGTAATGGCAGGTTTGGGAATTCAACCCAAATCGGGACGCAGGTCGGCTTGGGACCAAAGGGGTCGAACTCTGGAGACCACTTGAAGAGGGACAATGGAGAGCTTCTAAGCATCCATTGCCCATGGCTAAGGAGGGTAAGGGCTGCATGCTCATTTTCAAACAGGTTGTTTGGGAGGTATTGGATGGCAATGGGCTTCCCCCCAATAGGTTCCCAGTTTAGCTTAACCCAATTGCGCAGAAAATCCATGGGGGGATGTGCCCCATGACACAGTCCGATCAGCGCTCTTGATTGATAAGAGATGGTGAATTTTTTCAACTCAATAGCAAGGACAGAGAGACAGAATTGCGTACCTAACATACCTGTTGGATTGGACGATTGGCCAAGTTCCGGAGGTGCTTTGGGGGGGGTGGAGGAGTCCTGCTGCCCTTTTTGCATTCCTGCTTGAGCCGGATATTCGCTTTGTTGAGGAAGATGCGGCTGACTTTGAGGAGTTGAGAAGTTGTCAGATCCCTTAGTTTCTTGGAAACTCTCCCTTTGGAGCACGGGGCTTCTAAAACTGCTACCTGCAACTGTTCTGCAAAGCCTCCCAGGTGGACGGTTCCAGATCCTGAGGACAGTCCATCTCCTCTTCTGCCTGCATATTGTTCTGCATGCTACTCAATAGGTTCGAGACCTGCATGCTGAGTGGGGAATCCATTAAACGGAGGGTTACCCACTACTTTCCCAAATGCCATTTGTATAGAACCCGCCATGCCAAGCTCATGATGGGAGAGAGAGGGGGGTGACGTCTGCACGATAGGCAAGGACATGGTGCCAAACTTCGGCACAGTCTGAGCAGAGTTCTGGATCTGCATCCCCAGAGACGCAGGGGCTTCCGCACATACCCTGACGGGCGGCATGAAAGAAGACAGAGAGCCCACCAACTATTATGAGTGCCTCCCTCGTGCATGCAACCCGTCCCGTCGCAGAAGTAGCAAACCCTAACCCTCAGCCAAAAGGCCAGAGAGCGAACACGCGAGCGAGCGCGCGAGAGCAAGTGCGAGAGCCTTCGCAATGAAGATGTGAATTTCAAGAAGAAGGCTGAACAATGAATAAGGACTATTAGGATTTTCAGTACTAATGCTTAAGACCTGTTATGGTCTGTTGGTTCTTTTTTGTATAGCTGACTATGGGTCCACCTAAGTAACGGTAGCTTCCCAGTGTTGAAGCAGCAATTAATCAATCAGCTGTAAAACTGTGTATTCTATATTAATACATCTTTATAGCTTCCTGCAAAAAAAAAAAAAGAATATGGGTCCATTCTCACTTCATTTTCACACGAGCTAGCAATGATTCACTCTTGAATTACAACTTGGTCATCAATATCTGAAATTATATCAACGTTTATGAAAGGCCATGGAGACGACTGTGGGTACTAGGCAATTAGCATGATAGCTTGGATGCCTTCCTCTAGATGCCATTGGAAAATCAACTAGGGTAGGGCATCTCCATAGGACCTCACTTGGAGTCTCTATTATTATTCCTATATTTTTGTTGGAGTTAATTCATATTGCTCACAAAAAACTTACCAACATTGTTGTTATTGTTCGACCAGGTTATTTACAAGCCCTCATGCTCCAGGTGGTTGTTCAGTAGTTGTGCTCATCTATAGATTCTAGTGCCAGCCGATCCTGATGACTCTCTATTTGCATCCTTATTGTTAGTTCTCCTTTGCATATGTTGAGTTTTGATCATGCAACTTGAAGCCCTTGGGAAGATTCTAACCTTGGCCATGCAAGCTAGGGTTACATTTGATATCAATATTGTGTGTTTTACTTCAAATCAATCCTAACAATATTGGAACATGTCTATGTTGTCATGGGGCCATTAATTTTGAAGTTTTTCCTTTTAATGTTGTGATTCACATTGATGAGAAAATTTAGTTTTGCAGTGGGGGACATTGGCAAAAGTTGTGGAGGGAAGATGCCACTAGTGGGTACTTTGGACAGATTTGGGATATTGACATTAAATGGCCTTTGGGAATGACTCTTAGTGTCAAAGAGGTTAGTTAGAGAACTAAATTAATCAATGTCTTGGATTAAGGCTTGTTAAGGGATGACATGTTTTGAACACTTTCAAGTTCATAGAGGCTAAGAATTTAAAATTGAGATTGGACAGGGTCAAAATTGGGCAGGGCCCAATCATTTTCACTTTTTGAATTACTAATGGAAAATTAGGTTGTGAGCTATGCTGGTAGGTCTGCCACATGTCAAGGGCTAACATGCCAGGGAGAATGAAAAGGGATCGTTAGATCCAATCACATCACAAAACTTATAAGCTATCCTAACCCACCATGGGTGTCAATGACAAAGGAAAGGGGTGAAGAAGTATGGAGGTGTGGTGGTAAGGTGGTAAAAGAACCACCATTAGAAATAGCTCAGGATTTGCACAAAGGTATTGGATATTGTCCCTTGTGAGAAAATTATTCACTTGCCCAAGTGCCCTTTTACAAAGATGATGATGATAATGTAATGCAAGGGTAAATACAGTAGGGAGGTCGATGTTGAAGGAGGAAGAGGAACTTGATGTTGGTGTTTGTGTTGTGCCAAGAACCATGAAGCAAGATGTGGATGAAGCACCCTAGCTGGAGGAGCTAAGAAGAAGCTACCATGGTGATAGCATCAAGAAGCTAGTGAAGTTCGCTAGTGGAGCTTGTTAGAATTGGATACAAGAATGAAAGCATGAAAGAATGCTGGAATAAACTACTAAACAGAAGACAAAAGAGAAAAGAAAGAGAATATACAAGAACACAAGAACATTGCAAAGGAGAGCTCAGAGATATGCTTGGGAAATGGAATCCATATACCAAACAAGTCGCTTACAATAGTGAGTCACTAGTTGCGTGGGCATTGGTATTGGCTCCCTCTCTCCAACAGAGCATGCATTGGGATCTACAAGCGATAACTGATTGATTGTGGAGGAAGGAGCCAACATATATAGCAAAAAAGAATGCCAAAAATGGCATCAGGTTGGCCAACATTTAATGCTAGCCTGCCAACATAAAATGCTAAAATAATAACCTCAATGACCACTAAAACAATACATAAATAAATCAATAATGCTTGGGCACATCCTAGACTCGCACTAAAGTTGACTAGATCGCTCATATCCCCTCTTAGATCATGGGTAATTTGATATAATACAATGATACAATGATAATGACTCAACATAGTCAATACAACAAAGACTGCTAGAATAGAACCATGGATACCCAAGTAGTGGGTGATCAAGCCATCACCAAGGTAGCTCGGAGAGAACCTGATGTCAATGCCAATTGTACCAGCTCCTAGAAATAGAGAAGAATCGTAGTACGTGAACATGGATTTTCTATCTTTGGCCAAGATTACCAAAGTGTCCCCTTGTTTGAGCTCGGACTAGGAGCCAATCATGCTCATTGTTGTTAAATAACAGCCCACCATGAACCTAGAAGTCAATCCTAGCTTCAAGATTTCAAAACTTGCCAGGATGCGTCAAGGAAGTCACTCTTTGGAACTTGTGCACCTATATATCTATATAGATGAGGCTCAATGGCCCCACCTCACCACCCTCGCACTCCCTCTATGGCATGGGAGAGTTGTGAGGGATGATTGCATCACCTACACTAGAAAGTAGAAGGGGGGCTGCTAAGCCCTTCTCACGATCTAAAGAAGGTGGCCCTTTCTGTGCCTTGGTTGAAGGATCCAAGTTGGAGTCAGAGGAGACAAATGACAGGGTGGAGGAGTCCATATTCTACTCCTTCTTCTTCCTCAAAGCCACTAATTGTTTGTAATCCTTGCACAAATGTCCCTTTTTACCATAGTGATAGCATTGGCCCTTCAACTTCTCCTTCCTGTCACCCCTCTTTGATGTTGGCGATGCCTCATCGGAGCCACCATACATAGATGGAAGCCTCCCTTGTAACCACAAAGACACCTCATGCTCAAGCGGCATGGAGGACATATAAGTAAAGCTCATTGGTGTTGATGATGATTGGGCTTGGCCACTCCATCAAACTCTAGAGGAATCTTGTAGAGCACAATCCCCACAAAATGAGCCTTTTGAAGGGTGGATTGTAGGTGTTGAAATTGACCATGTACTTATGTAACATTAAAGCATGAATGATTGAATAGTATCCTTCAGCTCAAACTTTATTGGCTGGAGCTATCCATAAGGGGTAATTGGATGCATAGTTGTGCGAGCCTCATACAACATTTGAAGCTTTGTCCATATTGCTAAAGTTGTCCTGAGGAGGTGACTGCTCTGGAAGAACTTCTTTAGAGATACATTGAAGGAGAGCAAAATGTGCACATGCATCAACGTTATCCCATGTGAGTAGAGCTTCTTCATAGTTTTGCTCGTCAACATCAATTGGAAGAGGAGTGGGGGGGCTCATGACATTAAAAGACTCTAGAAACAATGTACTATAATCAGATATGCACAAACCATGCTTTCATAATAGCACTCCATGTTAGGTAATCAAGGCTGTGAACTTTGTCATCGATTAGTAGAACAACTAGAGGGAGCCATTTGGAGAGGATAGGAAGAGAAAATAAAGGAAAGAAGAGGGAGGCGAGAGTACAACCAAAGCACATCACAAACTACATAGATTGGAGTTCACACATAGTGTAGGACAAGCTGATCACAAAAATGATTGCCAAAACAAGGAAAATAGATGTATCACAGCCAAAAAACACTATCAAAGGCTAAATTATGTCATCCTCCAACCTGCAAAAGCATTAAATGCAATAAACCCAAAAGTTGTATAGCAAAACACAGACTTGTCAAGCATTAAATGTAGATAATCAACAAGGAACTAAAGCAGGCCTACAAAGGGTAGGAGACAAGGAGTTTGTCAGCAAAGACAATAACTTTATGCCTATTGAGGCTTGACGCTAATTGGGTATGCCACTTACATGCATTGATACTTGGACCCGACTATGATTATGGATGGCTTTACTGCTTAGATTTAAGCTACATTGGAAGCTTTGGAGTTTTGGCTTTATGCTTCCGTTGCTTTAGTCATCTACATTGGAAGCTTTAGAGTTTTAGCTTTATGCTTCCTTTGATGACTTAATAGACTTTAATGTAGTGATGATAAGCTCAATGTTTTTAACTTCATTTAGTTTGTGTTGCTAATGGATGTTCGTCTTCTCCTCTCAATTTCTTAATTCAACGTCTTCTAGTTAGCATTGTGGCACTTGATAAGCTTGATATTGATGATGTTTAGTTTCGTGGTTGATGATTTGTTCACTAGCAATGCATTCATTGGTCCTCAACCCATTCGTGATCTATAGTTTGAAGGAAAACTAGAGCGCTAGTTATTCATCAACCTTATAAGCTTTTATTTACCTAGCTTTTTTTCAATCTTTATAGATTATCCCCCCCCCCACAAGCCCCTTGTTCATGAGCAAAGGGGGAGTGTAGGGATATTTTGCAAAACTTGTCATGTGAGAAAGAAGCAAGTTATAATAGGACAAATTCCCTTCCCTTGTAAAGATTGCCTTGTGACAATTTCTAAAACAAAGCTATCTTCTAATAACTGAAAATCAGTTCAACTATATCTGTCTTGAATGCATTCCAAGTTGGAAATCTATAACAAATATTCTCCATATACCTCCACTACATGTGCATACCTTTCTAGGTGTAGGGATTCATAACAAATCTTGGTTTTGTTAGTCATTGGGTAAAGGGTAAAGGGTAAAGTATACCTCCGACTTGCTAATCCACTCATTAGTAGGTGAATTACTTTTTCCCTTGAAGTTGGTAATTTGATCTTTTCTTTATACTCTTTGTCAATTACTATACGGTTGTTGTCCACCATAATGAGGCTATCCATATGAATTTGGCGTGTGATAAGAGTGCTATCCATAGGAATGCTACCGCAAAGAAGCTTACCCATAAGAATGATGACCATGTAAAGATCTATCTTCATGTCTATCTTCATGAAGGAGCTAATCATGTATTTCCATCCTATGGGGCTATTGTCCACCATAATGAAGCTATCCATAGGAATTTGGCCTATGATAAGAGTGTTATCCCATAGGAATGCTATCCCAACGAAGCTTGCCCATAAGAGTGATGACCATGAAAATATCTATCTTCATAAAGAAGCTGATCATGTGTCTCTATGGGGTACATTTATGGGCTGACACTACAAGATGCATGCCTCATACCAATGTTTAAAGCAATGAAAATTGCCCCCATTGTCACTGAACACGTCGATATTAGCGTCTCCATAGAACCATCGCTATTGGCATCGCTATTAGCGTCGCTATCAGCATCATTATTGGCGTTACAAATGCGATACCAATAATGACGCAAATAGCGACGGTTTGCGATGCAAATTGCGACCAATAGCAACGCATGCAGTAAATTTGCGACGCTAATAGCGACTGTTACAAAGAAAAAAAAATTGTGGCAAGGCAGTTGTAGCACTATGTGCTATATTTACATTCTACAAATGGATTACATGTAAAGTGTACAATGGTCGTCTTAATGAAGGCAAAGTGTACTTAAATCCGCAAGACTGATATATAAAATAAATACAAGATCGCTCAATGAAAGTGCTCATGGAATCATGGTAAGATACAAAGGATGATAATAACATAGTGCATAGAAAATGCCTACATAAATCACATGACCAAAAAATAAGAGGATGTGCGCTCTACGAATCCAAGCACGAGCTATAGATCCTCGCCATCCGAAAGCTCGTCCCGACGCAAAGGAGCATTGAATAGACTCTACAAAAAAAGAAACAACTACACATCAGTCCACCATACAATAATGCATTTTAATTAAAAATAGTAACTATGAACAAGAAAGATGAGTGACTTATTGGGCCGCCGCGTGTATACAATCTATCGATCACAATGTAGTGAGACTGTGTCTCTCTGCATATCGAGTCTCTAGCCCGGTGGGATTGCGGTTTGTAATGGAGTGATGCAAAGAAAACAAAATAAAATTGTTATAAGCATGATTGTCAGTACAAGCGATATTGCAAAAAAATTAGCGAAAAGAACAGAAGAAAAACTTACAAAGTCCTCCAGATAAGTCCTATGGCCGCCACTCTCAAGATGATGGACCACTCCTACTTCCAATCGTGCCCTCGTTGCCTTGCACTACTGTCTCCAACGTCCTGGAGAATCTATAGCCTCCTCCCTGAGTCAATGCCAATCATCTGCGTCTAGCCACTCGAGCTTTGAGGCCCCACTTTTAAGTGCCTTGCGTATGTCTGATTGTCTATGTGACATGTACGCACGCATGCACTCCATCATCCAGCCTGTGGAAAACCTATCTGCTATTGTGGGTATCGAAAACTTCTCATGCAAGGATGCTACTAGATAGTCCTTGCTCCCCTCCGGTATGTTCTTCCAATGATCCAAGAGGTTGTGCCGAAAAACTTGTTGGCACAACTCTCTCATATGAGCCATCACCCTCCTCCCCTCATCATTCATGATGACGACTCATATCCTATCATATAAAAGGTATCCATACCCCTCTAGGGTATGTCTAAGATGTATCCTCTCCCACTTGCAATCACACTCCTGGGCATATCCAGGAGACCCCTATACATTTGATGTATCCACGGGTGTGGTATCTCTCGGAGTAGCACCCATAGGGGTGCCACCTATGGACAGCTGAGCAAAAGCGGGAGTGACTGGAGTAGACGTCCCCACAAGTATGACAAATCCTACAAGTGATGCAACTCCAACAGAACGACAAGACAGGGACACTATATCGATATCTCCACAACAACCACCTGAGCCACCCTCTCTCCAACTTGCACGAGAGCGAGGCATATCGCCTATATCTCGAGTCAACCGCGAGCTCACCGCATCCATGTCTCCCCAGCATCTCCTAGAACCACTCCCTTCATTCGGCCCAAGTCTGGAGCAACGACCTCGTCTACTAGAAACCGAAGCATCAAAGCATGCCAAAGTAGATCTAATGAAACGTCCTGATGGTGTCCGAGACAAAGCTCCTAGTCTGCCATATCTCTGAATCAAGCCATCTAATCTGGAGACATACGTGTAAAGATCTCCTATAACTCCTCGTTGCTCATCCCTCGACTCATCGTGCTATCCAAATATCCACAAAGATCATCTGCACAGACAAAAATTGATGTTAGTATAATCAATATAAAGATTCAAGCAAAGCATGATAATATAACTCTTTAAAAAATGATATTACTTAAAATACATATTCTAGAGTACCCTTATAAGTGATTCATCAACGAATTGAGTAGGTGGATGCTACAAGTATGACGTAGCTTATAGTCCCATGTCAATCTCCTAACACAACTCCATATACACTCAAAGGTCTATAGAAAGGTCACCACCAACAAAAGGATAAGTCCACCTCATTCTCAAAGAATTCTTGGCCTCTTGTCTTTCCATCATCGTTACCCAATTTTGCCTCCTCTACATGCTCCAAGCTTTGGGCGACCTCTACCCCTTGCAATATCGACCCCTCTATCTGCATATTGTTCTTATCTATGCTGGAAACATTGCTTTCATCATATACTCTTACACTTCGAGGAGCTGAAGGCACAACATACCACCATCGAGATTATTGGGGGTTTGGATAGAAAATTACATGTTCAAAATCACATATAAGAGAGATTTAACATTTGTGATATATACCATGTTGTTAACCCTCAAACGAACAAGGTGAAAAATTCGAAAAATCTAGAGCATAAGACAAAGGCCAAGGCAAAGGTGAAATGGAAGATGAAGGTGCACCAAGAAGAATATGGAAACACAAGAGGTGCAGAAAAGTCTTAAATCAAGGAGAAATGTGCACAAGAAAAAGTGCAAGTCAATACTTTTGTAAAAGAGCGCAAGGCGCACCGTGATTTATTTTAAGAGCGCCAAGCTCTCACCTGTGCAATTTGTAAAGGTAGGCAGGCAGTAGGAAGGAAGCTAGAAAGATAGGAGGACAATGGGAAAAAGGGCTTAGGCCACGGCCGGACATGTAAAAAAGGGGATAAAGGGATGACCACCCAAAAGGGATTTAGGATTTTGTATATAAAGTTAAAAAGTGAATGAGAAGCTCATTCTTGTGTGTGGCCAAAAGTAGCTCTCTTTTTCTTCTTCTTCTTGCTTGCTTGAGCTTGTGCTTGAGAGAGGGAGTGTGAGAGTGTGAGGGAGTGAGTGTATGAGGGTGAGGGATTGTGGTGGAGAAGCTCTCCATCTTCTCCTCTCTTCTTGTCTTCTCTTCTCTTCTCTTCTCTTTTCTTGCTTGCGGCAATGGAGTATGGAGTGTGGAGCTTGAGAATGGAGCTCGCTTTAGGCTTGCACTTGGATCATGAAGCTACCGGAGTGCTCAGGAGAGGAGAAATCTCGATCGGGCATGGAGGTAAGTTCACTACACTCATAGAGATGGCGCATCGGCTATGTGAGAGGTAGCCATTAGTGCTCAGCTTGGAACGCTTGAAGCAATAAGCGGTCCGTGGTTCTTAGTGGCTGATTGCCTCTACATTTTGATTCCATTGCCGAGACCAATGGATTCAAGCCTTGAGCGCTTGTGCGCTTCGAATCAAGCATCGAAGTAAGGGTTTTCCCCAAACTTATGATTGAGGTAGATAGGTAGGAAGCAAGGGAGTTTAAAGAGGTATTCGATCTCCTTAGCAAGTAAGTTTTTTGTTTTTTAGATTTGGAAAAGCATGTTGGAGTAGTGTAGGTAATTGCTTTTGTGATTTGTATGCATTAGGAGAGGAAAAAACAAAGAAAAAGAAGGAAGACAGGCATTGGGGCTTCTGCTATCATAAGAGGGCAAGAGGGTTTGATTTGTTTGCTGATTTGCATTTTGGGGTTTATTCGCTATTCCAGGTATATACAACTCTTCCCCTCTACCCATAGCTTTGATCTGGAGGTGCGTGCGGTATGCGGTGACCTAAATCGTGTGAATCGAGCAATTTATTGTTGCGTCGACTGAAATCGTGCCACATTCGGCCCATTCGAGTGATGGTGATTCTGGGGCCAAGTCCCAGAATCGGTCCTTGGCTCTCCTATATTCGGCCATTCGGCCCATTACCACTCAAATGCCCACCGCTCAGCTTGAACGAATTCTCAATTCCGCCCTCAGCCCTGTCAACTCAGCCCAACCCCACTTAGATGAATTGACATTCGTCGGCCCATCCGAATCAACCATTCAGACCAACTTGATAGTCGGCCCTCGACCCTGTCGAATCAGCCCAATCCCACTTGGACAAGGTGACATTCGGCCCAACCGAATTCTCTATTCAGACCACGGCCCACCTGACTCGGCCTACTGCCGTTCGGCCATTCAGCCCTTGGACAACCACATTCGGACTGGTCAAATCAAACATTTGGCCCAGTTGCATTCGGCCATTTCCTCATTCGGCCCTCGACCATTCGAATAGGCCGAATTGGGCATTCGGCCCCTGCAATTCGGACCTATTGGGCCAAATTTTTATTATTTCAAATTTTTAACCTGTAGACCGTGAAATTGATGGAAAGACCATATAGAGCCGACACCACATCATAGATCTATCACTCGGCTGAAATCTAGAGCAAATAGTTCAAAACTTGGAAACGAACGGTCCTTCAAATCACGCATGGTATTTACCGTAACGGCCCCCTCTACACCTCCCCCAAGTAGGCTGGAGAGAAAACGCGCACTGTGACGACAGGTCCTTGAGAGCAGAGTTTTGATGGTGAGAAGTGCTTAAAAATAGCTAAAAATTACGAATATGAAGGGAAAAATATTGAACGTCGAAGGCGGCGGCTCTAGCTAGGACAATTTTAAGCATCAAGTGCTTTAAAGGCGCCGAGCGACACTTGTTGATTTTTGATAATTTTTCAGACTATCGTGTGGGTCGTCAAGAGTTGTCGGCCAATGCGGGATGTCAAGACGGACGCGTAAAAATTTACAACACTCAATTTGGACATCGGACGGCGGGGAAATGGCCAACAAATGGGTAAGATTTGAAGGGGTGGACCAAAGTTTGGCCAAATGGGCAAGTGACCCTTGGGAGCCCAAATTGAAAATGTCACATGAAATGTAGGAGCAAATCGTGGAGAGAGAAGATGCATCAAAACGTGGAGAAGATCACGCCAGGATGGCGCTGAAAAATGCGCCCATATGTTGATGATGGATTCTCCAGCATGTGAGCAACCTATCCAAATGACTATGGGGCTTGATTCCCTCCTGGATGCTGACTCTATTGCCACCTCTCGCCCGTCAAATGATGGCATGAATGAAGATCTCTGTTTCTAGTCTTTCTCTCTCCTCCCTCTCTCTCCCTTAAGGGATTGTTCTTGTGTGGAAAAAGACAATGAAGAATGGTGGACGAAAGCTTGTCCGGATGAGACCGGATGGATGAAGACTTAAAGAGTGTTGTTCTTGAAGATGATGAGCATTAAATGCATGTTGGAAATCAGTCCCGTAATCAAAACCAAGAAACCGAGACCTGAAAATAAGCGGTAATGCTATTTTTATGAAGAAAAATGATCTTTTTATGCTATTTGCTTTATGAAATCTTGTTCATATGGGATGAAAGTTCTTTATGACATTGTTTGCTATGAGTTTGATCAGTTTATGCTTTGAAAATCAGAAAATATAAGGCTACATGACCGGAATTAGTGTTAAAATGCATGAAAAAACACGCGTTTTAAGGGTAAAATTGGGTTTTTGCTATATAAATGAGAAATATGATATGTCATACCAACTAAATCTGAGTTTTTGTTGTCAATGAACCTAAGGGCCACATCCCACAATCAATTTTTATTTTCAGTCATTATTTTTTTTTAAAGAGAAAAATGCCCAAAAATAGAAAAAATGGATTTAAAATTAGGAAAATTTGAAAAATGGGATGAGAAAAATTAGGGAAAATTATATCTATGTTTGTGAAATGTATAACGATGGCAAAGCATGAGGTTGGCCTCGGTTTGTCCCCGTTTCTATGTTTTATGCGTATCTATCGTTCTTTTAAAAGGGAAAAATGCATAGAAACCCTATCTAACCGATCAATGATGCGAAATGCTAAGAGTTAGATGAAAAGGGGCTAAAACATTGAAAGATAAAGAAAGATTTGATTTATGCATTGCACTTGGCATATAGGAAATATTTTAAATAAAGAGGATGGTAGCATGAGCATATGGCTCGGTGCCTCCTTTCAATGCAGCACGCGTTAGTGAAATTCATGGAAAGAATGCTTTATGCACTATGCACAATGCTGATTTTTCTTTTGTTTGAGCACATATCCATACACGATTTGCATTAAGCATAACAATTAAAAGGTATTAGAAAAACCTCCTGGATGCATGGCACCTACCTTCCTTAGGTTGTGACCAACGATAAGTATGAGAGGATGTCCCAAGCTGTAAGTTAGTCCTTGGGTCCTAAGGGAAATCGTAGTGAGGAATGGTACATCTTGGAACGTAAAATATTGGTACCTTGAGAGGAGTTTGTGCTCGTTTGTGTTATATGTTTAGCAGCGCATCAAAGGGACAATCCCTGAGATGTAGGAGAGCTGTAGTGGGGCTCCGACTATTAGTCGGTGGAGTGCCTCCTATGTGTGTGTGATCGTGGCATTGCCAATGTATTGAGGGTGTTTGTGTGTCATGAGCATGAGGTCCGGCTAGTGCTATAGCCAGTGCCGACCCATTTTAGGTCCCATCAGTGGTGCATCTTCCGGGAGCCGCCTATAAGTGGTGGTTTTCGGATCTAGGGTTTCTAGGGACCAAAAGGAAGTTGGTTTATGTCCTCTGACAAGGACCGTCAAGCCGAAATCCAGAAAGCCAAACGTGCTGAGAGGGCTAGATGGCAGTTAGAGATCGTAAGCCATTATTCTCCTCAAAGGAGTAGACCAGTACGTATAAGAAGCAGTGGTCTTAATCACCCAACTGCTCCACATATTCCGTTAGGCACAGGAGGAAGCGTAAGTTCTTCCTCTCCTCCACCAAGTTTACCCACTTCAAGTGGGGGGGTGAATTCACCCGTTCAAGCTCCTATTGCTAATCCGATTGTCGCCATGGCACAGCCTATTGTGATTCCTTCAGGGACATCGGATTTACCAGCCTTAGGAGTTCCCTTGCCCATTTTTAATGGGTTAGTGGAAGAGGATGCAGAATTTCACATTTGTGAATTTCAAAGATTGATGTTCAATTATCGCATCCAAGACGAGGGACATCTCATGATGTTCTTTAATATGATGTTAAAAGGAAGGGCTGCGGTATGGTATCACAGCATAAAGTCTGGAACCATAACCACCATTGATCAATTCTATGCAGTTTTCCGAGCGGAATATGCCCCTGAAAGAGGTGGCCAATATTGGTTGCGGGTCTTGAATGTAACACGCCAAGATCCTCACGAGAATGTGAAAGCATATGCCAAGAAGTTGAAGAAAGTATTTCGTAAGTTGCAAACTTACATTCCCATTCCGCCGGCTGCCCAATTGCAATACTTTTTGCATGGGTTGGATTTTAATATCCAAGTACAATTGAGCAGTGTGGCCTTGGTAGACATAGACACCGCTATTACGCGGGCAGAGCGAGTAGAAGCATGATTACAAACAGCCTACTCCTCTCGAATGAATGTTAATGGGGGTTTAGTAGCTAGTGGCAATCCATCATTGACGAATGGAAGTCAAGGGATGCCTATGACTAACCCTATTGGGAGAGGGAGTGGGGTTTCGAATGTACCTTTACTACGGGCTCCTCCCAGTGTGACTATGCCTATGGCAAGTCAGTTGGCTCCACCAAATGTTGAAGGCCAAGTTTCAAATTCTAACGTTGTTCCTATGGGTCAGCAGCCAATGCCAAATCAGATTGTTAGGCCAATGGAACGATGAGTTGACGATCGAGGCTACGAGTCGAGTGCATCTAATGTCCTTGGCAAAGTTAAGGACATGATGAAGCATTATACTGATATGATTTCCGAACAATATCGACAAATAGCCGTCGACGTTAATTTCTTGAAGAAGCAACAAAATTTGATAGGGAGTCAACGCCCTGAAAAGGATGGACCCTCTAGATTCAGTTGTAAGTGGTGTGGTGGATAGCACTTCCCCAGAAACTGTCCAAATGTGAAATGTGGCATTTGTGGGAAGTCAGGCCATTTAGCTGCTACCTGTTGGAGTAAGATTAGTTCTCTCCAACAAGGGAGTAAACAACCGGGCCCAGTGAATCATAGAGCGCAAGGAAATAACTTGCAACAGAATGATGCGCCAAGACAAATATTGCAGAGGGAAAAAACAACTATAGAAGAGTTGCCACAAGGCAACGGAGTCAGCCTTATCGAGGCCATACGAGTCAATGATGCCGAAACCTCTAACTTAAGAGCCGTGACAAGAGGCCAAAAGGCTAAAGAGGTTGACAAAGATAATGCAAAGCCAGTTGAGGGAAACCCTAAACAAGGAGATAAGGGGATGCAAGTCCAGAGTCCTAGCATGGACGGGGGACCGCCAAGGCCAGTTGACAGGAAAGGCGACCCTAAGAAGGATGAGGAAGTGCCAAGAAAGAAGGCAAGAGCTAAGAAAGAAGCACCAAAACCGGTCCAAAGACCAAAAGAGAGAATGGTTTGGCGAGAAAAGAGAGCTTTGGCTACTTATCATGACTTTGATTTAGCAAGTTCTCTTTGTGAAGTCAAACCAGATGTGAACCTCTTGCAATTGATTAAATTATCTCCAGGAGTACGCAAGGAATTTAAGAAGATCCTACATATTGGGTATATTGTAGAACCCTTGGGCATAGCACGAGTAGGGGAAGATTGGTTTGACCATGCTGACAAGAACTGCCCTAGGGTTCCAGCTTATGTAGATGGAATATTAGTGGAACATGCCATTGTAGACACTGGATCCTCCGTCAATATCATGAGTTCAGAATTGATGGAGAGGTTGGGTCTAGGCATCTAGAAAGACAGCTCCACCCTTCTGAGAATGGCTGATGATAGTCTAAGACAACCAGAAGGTTGCGTTACTAAGGTCCATGTTACAGTTGCAAGTGTAGAATGTTTCTTGGACTTTAGGGTGATAAGATTTGCAGGACGTCCTAGCTATCGAGTCTTGCTAGGTAGGCCTTGGATCTTACGAACAGACTGTCAAGTCGATATACCCGCCGGTCGAGTGGTTCTAGGTTGAGGTGCTAATCGAGTAATAGTTGATGCTTATCCTGAGTCTCCTCAAAGTGAGAGAGCTCCTTTATCTTCTACTGAATTAGAGACAGCAGACGATTCATATGGTAGTGAGACATCATCCAGTGATGAATCTAAAGAGGGGTCCACCACAGAGGATATCTATCCGATAACTCTAAATGAGCCGATAGAGCCGCAAGATAGGATAAGAGATGCGGATGTGATTGAGTTGGACCTTGGCACGCCGAATGATTAGGTTCCATGCTCAGTTCAGCAGAAAGGGAGGACTATGTGTCCTTGATTTAAGAATTCCGCGATATCTTTGCTTGGAGTTATGATGAGCTGAGAGGCATTCCTCCCAGCCTGTCTGTTCATACTATTCCTGTAAAAGAAGGCAGTCCTCCTGTGCATCAGAAAGTAAGGCGTATGCCTTTTGAATTGAGGGACGAGCTGTTTGAGGAGTTACAGAAGTTAAGGAAAGCGGGTTTAATCTTCCCTGTACAACACACAGAATGGTGTTCACCAGTTGTTATCAGGAAGAAGAAAAATAACCAGATCCGTTTATGTGTAGATTTTAGAGAGCTAAATAAGCAGATGGTTAAGGATTACTACCCGTTGCCATTTATTGACCAGATTTTGGATCAATTAGTGGGTAGGAAAATATATTCGTTCATGGATTTCTTTGCAGGATACAACCAGATGGCAATTGCAGAAGAGGACAAGTTAAAAACAACTTTTATTATGGTCTTTGGTACTTTTGCGTACCATGTGATGGCCTTTGGTTTATGCAATGCACCTGGATCGTGGCAACGAACAGCATACAAGACCTTTGGTGACATTTTCCCAAATGAGTTGAAAGTATTTATTGATGACCTGGGGGCAGCCACTGTAACGGAAAGGATGTTGGTTATTTTAGGAAAATGCTTTGAGCATTGCAGACAATTTTGTATCGCTCTTAACCCACGAAAGTGTGTCTTTGGAGTACCTTATGGGCTATTGCTAGGCCATGTGGTCAGTTCAGTGGGAATAGCAACTGACCCTGAAAAGATCAAGGTTATAGTTGCTATGAGTCCACCATGCACTCCAAAAGAGGTTCATAGCTTTCTGTCATCGATAGGATACTATCAGAGGTTTATAAATGCCTTGGCAGAAAGAATGTTGCCATTAACGAATTTATTATCCTTTAGCTGTTCATTTGAATGGAGTGACCCTTGTAAGGTAGCTTTCAAGGATGTGAAATAGGAACTAGTAAAAGCACCCGTTTTAAAAGTACCTAAAAGAGGCGAGGTGTTCTATATATTTTCAGCAGCCACCATGCATAGTATAAGCTGCTGTTTAGCCCACATCTGGGAGGAAAAGTGGTATCATCCGATAGCTTTTGCTAGTCGAAAATTGGGCATTTCAGAGATCAATTATACCTACATGGAGAAGTTGTGTCTTGCGATGGTCTTTGGGACTAAGAAATTCAGGCACTACATCCTCTATGAAAAGGTAGTGTTCTATACAAAGGCGGAAGGGCTTAGATTTCTTATGAACAAGCTGCAGCCGCCTGATCGTTTAGCAAAGTGGTTAATCACTTTGCAGGAGTTCGATTATGAGATTAAGAGTAAGCCACTGAGGTTGTAGGGTATTGTGGAATGCCTTGTGGATTTCAGGGAGCCGAAAGAGACTTTGGCTAAAGGAAGTGATATTGAGAAAATGTTTAAAATTGATACAGCTTCTATTCCATCTTGGTATGCTGCTATTACACACTATCTATCAACAGGAGAGACGGGAGCTGGTTTGTCAAAGTCTGAAAAGAGGAAAATCAAACAATAGGCATTGAAGTTTTCCTTGATCGCAGGGACACTATATCGGCAGGGTGTTGATGATATCTATTGCCGATGTGTGATTCCTGACGAGGTTCCTTTTATCTTGGAGGAGTGTCATGACTCTACATGTGGAGGGCACTTTGCGGGACGGTTGACGGCACAGAAAGCTTTAAGAGCTGGATATTGGTGGCCGTCCATCTTCCAAGATTCCTTTGAGTATGTTAAGAAATGTGATATCTGTCAAAGACATGACAGTAGAGAGAATAAGAAACGTCCACTTACGCCTATCATGGCTATCCTTCCATTTGAGAAGTGGGGTATTGACTTTGTGGGTCCTATTACTCCGTCGTCTACTACCCAGAAGAGATACATTATAGTAGCTACTGATTATTTTACAAAATGGTCAGAAGTGCGGGCGACGAGACAGGACAATGCAAAAGAGATTGCAAGTTTCCTTTTAGAGCACATTATCTGCCGTTTTGGTCCACCGAAAGAATTAGTATCAGACTTGGAACCCATTTTTTGAACAGAGTCATCAAAAGCTTGACTGAGGCTTGGCAAATCAAGCATAATAAAATGACTCCTTATAATCCGCAAGCAAATGGGCAAGTTGAAAGTACTAATAAGCAGCTTGTGGGGATCTTGTCTAAGATAGTCTCTGAGAAGAAACGAGACTGGGACAGGAAGTTGTATGTGGCAGTATGGGCGTACAATACGACGTTCAAGCGAGCTACCGGCCATACTCCATTCAAATTGGTTTATGGGGAAGAAGAGTGTGTGTTACCCCTCGAGATTGAATTGCCAACCATACGGTTTGCAATCAACCATTCTTTGGGAGATAAGGATTCCCTTTTTGAACGTTTCACAACCATAGCCCACTTGGATGAGCTGAAGTTGCAGAGCTTATTACACCAGGAGGTAGCCAAGTGTCGGATGAAGCAGTTGCATGAACTTAGAGCTAAGAAGTATACCTTTAAAAAAGGGCAATTAGTCCTCTACTATGATGCACGTAGGGAGCTGTTTCCAGGGAAGCTGGAACCTAAATGGGATGGGCCCTACAAGATTGTTAGGTTGGGGAAAAATAGGTCTGCGGCCCTATTAGCCGATCTACAGGGAGTAGAGTTTAAAAATAAGGTTAATCTTAATAAGATTAAACCTTATTATTTCTAAGTATGCTAATATAGAGAAATGCATTGCAGGTCCATGCTGGGAATGATTTGAGACCTGCAAAAGAGCTTTAAAGCTGGTTGATGGGGTGGTTAATTCCTTATTTGGAGCACCCATATCTGGAGCAAAGATACCATCAGGGGAAACTTATCTGGTGGAGCAAAGGATACAAAGTGATTGAGCAAGAAGACAGAACCTTTGTGTGGGAGATCAAAGTCTTCTACCATCACTGCTTACGACTGTTGACAAGCATCCCTGTTGAGTTCAATGAAGAAGGTGGGATGGAGCCGTCAGTTCATCCTCTCAACATGCTAAACTTTGATTACCATAATTACGAATAGAGGAGTTCGTGATGGTGGCAAGCTGTGTAAACCCATTGTGGACGTACATGTTATATTTTGACGGAGAGTCCAGGGGCCCTAATAAAAAAGGGAGTGTTGGAGTAGTAATCCGAGATCCTCGACGAAGAGTTACGATGAAGTTAGCTACTTATCTCGGGGTAGGATTCACTAACAATATGGTGGAGTATAAAGCCCTGATTATGGGACTGCATATTGCCAAACAAGGGGGTATTCATCGGTTGTTAGTAAAAGGGGATTCCCTGTTGATCCTGAATCAGTTAGATGGGACATACACAGTGCGGAACCCCATTCTTTGTATGTATTATCGAACTGCTATGACCCTACTTGAGGAGTTTGAGAGAGTGTCTTTTCAGCTGATTCCACGTTATTGGAATCAGTTTGCGGATTCACTGGCAAATCTTGCTTATGAGGAAGACCTCTTCTTCAACTGTGGTCCTAGTTTCAATATCGCTATCAATGATGAAACAGGACCCGGTCGCTTGTGGGGAATGTTATCAGAGCATGCAATATATGGCAGACGATGGTTGATATGGGTGATACAAAGAGTAACCGAGACCAATATACCATTATTATCCTGGACCCATAGGTTGATTAGACAACATGTTATGCGTACGCCTCTTGCTATACATGCAGGAGGGATGGGTCATAACCTTATGCATTTAGTTTAGGGCTGGGAGCCCTGTGGTTTTCCTCCTTGGAAAGGAGCTTATTATTGTATATATGTGCTATTCCAGGGAAGGATGTGTAGGTGCTATTCTGTTTGATTTCGTTAGGCCAAGAGGGCCAGTTTTGCGAGGTATTATTGCTTTATTTTATTAGGCCAAGAGGGCCGATTAAGTTTTGTAGTGAAGTGCTTTATTTCATTAGGCCAAGAGGGCCAGTTGTCTGTTTAGTGCAGGTACGGTTAATGGTTTTTTGTTTTAGTTTTGTGCTAGACATGTTCAGAAGAAGAGCTTGGAAGGAGCCTTTTGTTGTGTGGACGCTTCTCGTGGCCCTATCCAGGTGATATCTTTCCTTTATGAGTATTGTGGTTTTTATGTTATATGTGTTTGTGTACTTGTTAAGGGGTTTTTCGTTTCTTGTTGGGGATTGGCGTCCAAGGCATGAAGTCGCAGGTTTAGGTTTAGTATGTTTGAGGGAGGTCTGAGTAGTCATTGCCTCCTGTAAAGACATTGCCAGACATCAAAAGACTTGTTTTAGAAGGGGGTCCTAGTGACCCTGTTCTGCTAGCCTGCTAGGCAGCTGTTCTAGGAGTTCTTGTTAGTTGTGAGGCAGTTAGAGAAGCCTGCCGAAGAAGAAAATAAAGATGATAGGGGAGAATATCTGAAAAGACAATAAATATATACAAAGGTGTGTAAAAAGGGGTTCTAACCCCTATCACAAAAAAGAAAAGAAAGGAAAATTTATAAGCAGTTGATCATCGCCTTGCAAAGGCTTGGTAGGTTCCTGGGGACAAGTCAGACCCGGGGCCGATGCCTTGTCTTCCTAGGGGTGGCATCTTGCTGGAAAAGAGGAAATTAAGGAAGGTTGGAGCGAAAATAAAAGTGAGCGTCAAAAAAGGATTAAGTGTCGCCTTGTGAGGGCTTGGTAGGTTCTTGGGTACCGAGACAGGACCTGAGGCCGATCCCCTGTTCTCCTTGGGTCACTACACTCAGCCCCCTCCTTTTTACATACCTGAGTATGTCAATAAAATAAAAACCCTAAAAGAAAAAATGTGCTGATAGGAAATACCTCTTGATCAGGCTATAGGAGTCCTCGCCTAGTAGGAGCTCCTGGTTGTGTTGTCCTTAGTTAGGTAGGTAGTTCAGACCACCACTTAGGGCAATCACTTTGATAGTTCTTTTTAGTTTGGCCGTGTTGGAGCAGTCGGTTAGTGACTAGCTTCGGATCTTCTATCAGATTATGCTAGGCCTACTCCTTGTGGATGTCATGCATTGGTTCTGTTAGGGGGTAGGGTGAGCACTGTGTTGTGTTTTTAATATCTATTTTGTATTAGCTTGATGCTTCCTTTGGTTGTTTTGTGTAGATCTACAGTGGAATTCGACGGGCTAAGTCGCCCTATCCCGTGGTCACCAATGAGAGCAGAGTATTGATGTCGAGAAGTGCTTAAAAATAGCTAAAAATTACGAATATCAAGGGAAAAATATTCAACATCGCAGGCGGCGGCTCCAGCTAGGACAATTTTAAGTGTCAAGTGCTTTAAAGGCGCCCGAGCGACACTTGTTGATTTTTGATAATTTTTCAGACTATCATGTGGATTGTCAGGAGTTGCCAACCAATGCGGGATGTCAAGACGGACGCGCAAAAATTTACAGCACTCAATTTGGACACCGAACGGCGGGAAAATGGCCAACAAATGGGTAAGATTTGAAGGGGTGGACCAAAGTTTTGGCCAAATGGGCAAGTGACCCTTGGGAGCCCAAATTGAAAATGTCACATGAAATGTAGGAGCAAATCGTGGAGAGAGAAGATGCATCAAAACGTGGAGAAGATCACGCCAGGATGGCACCGAAAAATGCGCCCATATGTTGATGATGGATTCTCCAGCATGTGAGCAACCTACCCAAATGACTATGGGGCTTGATTCCCTCCTGGATGCTGACTCTATCGCCGCCTCTCGCCCGTCAAATGATGGCATGGATGAAGATCTCTGTTTCTAGTCTTTCTCTCTCCTCCCCTCTCTCCCTTAAGGGGTTGTTCTTGTGTGGAAGAAGACAATGAAGAATGGTGGAGGAAAGCTTGTCCGGATGAGACCGGATTGCTTCCGGATGGATGAAGACTTGAAGAGTGTTGTTCTTGAAGATGCTGAGCATTAAATGCATGTTGGAAATCAGTCCCGTAATCAAAACCAAGAAACCGAGACCTGAAAATAAGCGGTAATGCTATTTTTATGAAGAAAAATGATCTTTTTATGCTATTTGCTTTATGAAATCTTGTTCATATGGGATGAAAGTTCTTTATGACATTGTTTGCTATGAGTTTGATCAGTTTATGCTTTGAAAATCAGAAAATATAAGGCTACATGACCGGAATTAGTGTTAAAATGCATGAAAAAACACGCGTTTTAAGGGTAAAATTGGGTTTTTGCTATATAAATGAGAAATATGATATGTCATACCAACTAAATCTGAGTTTTTGTTGTCAATGAACCTAAGGGCCACATCCCACAATCAATTTTTATTTTCAGTCATTATTTATTTAAAAAATAGAGAAAAATGCCCAAAAATGGAAAAAATGGATTTAAAATTAGGGAAAAATGGAAAATGGGATGAGGAAAATTAGGGAAAATTATATCTATGTTTGTGCAATGTATAACGATGGCAAAGCACAAGGTTGGCCTCGGTTTGTCCCCGTTTCTATGTTTTGTGCGTATCTATCGTTCTTTTAAAAGGGAAAAATGCATAGAAACCCTATCTAACCGATCAATGATGCGAAATGCTAAGAGTTAGATAAAAAGGGGCTGAAACATTGAAAGATGAAGAAAGATTTGATTTATGCATTACACTTGGCATATAAGAAACGGTTTAAATAAAGAGGATGGTAGCATGAGCATATGGCTCAGTGCCTCCTTTCAACGCAGCAGGCGTTAGTGAAATTCATGGAAAGAATGCTTTATGCACTATGCACGATGCTGATTTTTCTTTTGTCTGGGCACATATCCATACACGATTTGCATTAAGCATAACAATTAAAAGGTATCATAAAAACCTCCTGGATGCATGACACCTGCCTTCCTTAGGTTGTGACCAACGATAAGTATGAGAGGATGTCCCAAGATGTAGGTTAGTCCTTGGGTCCTAAGGGAAATCGTAGTGAGGAATGGTATATCCTAGAACGTAAAATATTGGTACCTTGAGAGGAGTTTGTGCTCGTTTGTGTTATATGTTTAGCAACGCATCAAAGGGCCAATCCCTAAGATGTAAGAGAGTTGCAGTGGGGCTCTGACTATTAGTCGATGGAGTGCCTCCTATGTGTGTGTGATCGTGGCATTGCCAATGTATAAGGGGTCTCCCTCTGAGGAGTTTAAGGAAAATGTTGGACTATAAACTATAAACGCAGGAATTAAGCTTTAGGGCGGTTTGTCCTTCAACATTAGATTGATGCTCCTGGTCCGCGAGGCCGTGAGGGTGTTTGTGTGTCATGAGCATGAGGTCCAGCTAGTGCTATAGCTAGTGCCGGCCCATTTTAGGTCCCATCAGTCCTCCAAATTGGATCCGAGTGTAATAGTGGCTCTGCACCATCATAGACTTTTACTTGCAAAACAACAGCCAAAAGCCCATACTCAAACAAAGATAAACATAGACCCTAGAACCTCAATGGGCCAATCCAGCCAACAAGGGCAAAAAGGCCACACCACAAAGACATGTATAGGTTGCATTCAAACTACATCTAGTCAAAGCAGAATGCAACAACATCAAGCTATAACTGTGAGAATGACTAGACATGACAGTCCTATCGATAGATGCACCTTGAATGACACTGCACAGATGACCCAAGATGTCATTAGAGAATCCACATCTGGTTATGCAATTGGGGACTCAATGGCATATATCAAAAGACTTAAATTTATAAGCCAAGACCCGGAAGATGAAGACATAGTACTGCCTACTTATCTTAGGATCAAACTCACCACAAAAAGAGAGCATAGTGTCGATGCTCTCATCGATGAAGGAGTTGATTTTAATATATTGACCTATGAAGCATGGACCCTACTAGGCCAACTAAAGCTCACATCGACTAATGCAACTCTTACTCCTTACAAGGGACACCCACAAGCACTTCTAGGGAAGTGCAAGATCCTTGTAACTATTGAAACGGAAAGCTTGCCTATCCTATTTCATGTTCCTCCAAATAGTGCTACTTGCGGAAAGGAAACCCTCCTAGGAAGACCCTTCAAAAGGATGACCAAGTGTGAGGCCAATTATGTAGCATAGAGGATACACTTGACACTACTGGGTGTGAGGATAATCACAACCTTTAGTACGGGTGACCTCATCAAACCTCGGGGGAAAGACAAGTAACATTCTGACATACTGAGCAAGCCTAGTAACAAGAGCAAGAACTTGTTGAAAGAGTTGATAGAAGTGCATGTTGAACAAAGAGTTGAACAGAGAGAACTAGTGAGCGAGGCCATGATTGAAACAAGAAGGTCAGGAGACAATGCCAAGGATAGGCTTTGGACTTACAAATATCGTAGAAGACCACAAAAGAATCCCAAGCCTTATAGATGAAGGTATCAATGGAGAGCCAGCACAATGCCGTGATGGATATCCAAAGTGTTGCTACGTGCTCAAGGGTATTATGCAGGTAACCAATGAATTTGGGTACCAAAAACCCCTATTAAACCACGTCTATCAACTGAAGGCCAAACTGTATCAAAAGCAAAGAAGCGCAGGAGGAAATCTAAACAAAAAACCAAGTCTCGAGGCAAGAAACCAAACATGACTATTCAAAAGGTAGATCCTCATCCTAGCATGCCTAACAAGTGGATGTCACATATAACCATTGAGTGTGCACAAAAGCCACTAGTACCCAAGGAGCCTTTGACTTCCCAAGAGGATAAGGAGCACCATAAGCACAATGCTACTCATGATAAGGTTGATCCACGAGCAAATACAACCATGAGCAAATCCAGCCAGTGCCAAGTCCATCTAGGAGTCCCAAATCTCCTACACCTTCTTGTCCTAAATGAACATAGGAATCACAACAGCAGTTGTCAAGTACAATCCCAATCTCTATCTCCATCTGAGCTTCCAAATGCCCAAGGTGTGGGACATGACACCACCCTTAGCTCTCAGCCTAAGGATATGCATGTGCAATCCATCGTGACTATCTCAATTGATGCTCGATCTACACAAGTGAATGAGCAAAGGGCAACAAAAGACATGGCCACTTTTGATCTGCTTAAGGACTTGACACCACAGTCTACCAATAGCGGCAAGTCCGCTGAGCTAGCTGTTACTACTTCCAATCAGGAATGACAGTAATCACAGCCTTTGGCCGTGACGACGCCCCTTGCGGAACATGTCCTTAGCAATTCAACCATGGAAAAGGTGCCACAATCAACATCCTTGACACCTCCAACACTTCCAAAGCACCTAAAGCCTAGGCCTGAGGAGAAATCTCTCGAAGATTTGGCTAAGGAGATGGCACATCTGACCAAAGAATCAGAGATGAAGTGCCTAATGAAGCTTGATCACAAGCTAGCGGCCATAACACGTGCACACATCCATGTGGACATCGAAAGGCCAACACCAGAGCACATAAAGCTCATCGCTGAACCCCTGACTTGGGACGTGACTTGGCACAAGCAACAACATGTTTGCTCCCACTATATTGCTATTGCTGAAGAAGTCATAAAGGATATCCCAAAGGCCATAGCTAGAGAATTGCGCTTGATACCCTCACTCTATACTGCTCAATGTGAGACAAATGAGGAAAAGCTCGAAGCAATCAAACGGAAAGGGAAAGGACAAGGCAACTTTGTGCAGAAATGATACTCCAATCAGAGTATGGCAGCCAAAATTAGCCACCGACTGATGACACTCGCTAAGCAAAAGAAAGCCCTTTGGACATCAATACATGATTCCACGTACGTTGCCACAATCTCATTACAAGTATTGGCAACAGTCCATGAGGCCCAGCTTTCTACCACTGTCCAAAAACATCCCTTGTACGATAAACTACTTCTAGAAGAAGATCTACACATGGCTAGCATGTTAGGAGTAGGGAGCATGGTTCTTGATGTTAGTGCATATGTCTTTTGCCTCATTCAAGTCCCTGCAATCCTCGATCTCTATGCTTCCCATCAATACAACCTTGACTTTTTCAATTGGTTTCATCCAAGACTATGTGATAGAAGCCCTAAACCGTCTCTTGGTTCTACACTAGAGCCACTCAAACCTCAAAGCAAGAGAAAGACAACTCTAAACACATCACCTGCTCTGATAAGAAGCAATGGAGGCATGTTCCAATGGGTAAGGAGAATTACCTGAAGAAATCGCCAATACAGTTGGATAAGGTGCTAAATGCAAGAGAATTACCTGAAGAGCTAGACCCTCCAAGAAGAGAGACAATTGTACCCTCACAACCTCACGAGGGTGTTCAACAAGCCACAGTTATGTCCCATGAGAACACACTAGAGAAGGAGAATATTGAGGCCCAACCAAGCATATCAAACGACTGACCTAGTTCAGGGTCCTGAGTCTTTAAAGGATACACCTCAATTGCCCAAGAAAAAGAGGATAAAACAACAAAAACAATGGTAGTTGCAAGTGGCATTAGACGCCAAGAAGATTGAGACCAAGGGTGCTGAAGAGCTGAGGAATAAGGCATCGAGTCCACTGTCGATGAATGAACCCATTGCCATCTCTTCTAACAGCGGTGAGACCTCACACACATCCATGTGTTCCAATAAGTCAAAGTAACCATTACTATCAACGGTTGTTTGCAACACTCAATCCATCGACAACAGAACTTGCATTGACCAATCAAGAGTGGATAAAACACCGTCACAATAGGGTGACAAAACTATACCGATCACATCCGAGGAGAACCATGACACAATAACAGTAAAGCCTCATGAGAAACATGAAAATCCCGAGGGTATAAGCGATCCTAGCATTGATCGATCTAACTCATCTAGGCCCAACCCCCTAGCTATGCTAAAGCCTAAAGAAACTCCTACAACCTTGCAGGAGATAGCTACCGAACAAGCCTTCATAGAACATAGAAGTGTCACAAAGTGCTTGATTGAGTTGGACGCTAAACTTAAATTATTCACGCGTGTCTACATCCTTGCAAACATAGGCATATTCCCTAGGGAGCAGCTTAAAGAATACTTACCATGTCCCCTATCCTAGGAAGAGCAAGAATGTCTTAATGACCACTACAACACGCTCCTACATAAGTGCATACAACTCATCTCTAATGAGGAGACCAACGAACTACGCTTAACTGTGACATTCAACAAAGCACTTTGCCAACCAAATCTCTTAGAGATAGAGCAACTAAAGTGACAATAAGAGGGTCGAAGTTAATTTGAAAAACATTGGTTTGAAAACTACGTTACAATGGCCGAACTAGGAGCCTAGATTATGACAGTCTCAGAGGAGTGATTGGCCAAATGGCAGTCTCAAAGAGACCCAACCTATGTGTGGCGCCAACTTCCTTTCGAGTACTGACTACCATTAGGGGTATGGACTTAGCCGGAACTAGCCAACTTCCTTTCGAGTATTGACTACCATTAGGGGTATGGACTTGGCCGAAACTAGCCAAGAGAACTCTTTGGTTGATAAGGTTCTCATTGAGGAGGAGCTACATGTTCCAAGTAGACTCGAACAAGGCACCATGCTACTTGATGTTGCAAAATATCTGTTGTTATTGAGTAGGCTACCACAAGTACTGGATGCATGTGCCACAGTTCAATACAATCCTGAGTATTACAATTGGTTTTTATCCTCACAAAGTGATGTGGATTTATAAACGTGTATATAAATAAACAATGTGTTTTGTGACTGTGTATAGATAATACCAAAAAAACAAAGCCAGCACACACACAAGCAATGATAATCAATCGCAGGTGATATGCATTGAAGTCAACACCATGGGATCTAGATAAGTGATGCCTCTCTGAGCTGCACTTGTTCATTATGGTTGAAATATATGACTCACATGTACTCTCACGAGTTTCCAAGTGAATGCAGGATGACACAAGTCTCTATATTGAAGCGTTCAATGTCCAAGTCACCACAAGACCACCAACACCACGAAGAGCCATTACGGAGAAAGCAACAGAAATACCAAGAACAAAGAGCCATGACGAGAGCCCCGCTTACTGGAATAGAAAATCACCCCTACAGAAAGCACACATTGCATTTGAGCATGGCTCAACGCATAGTCATTGTGGCCAAACTCTACATCCGGCTCATTGCAGGTGCTACCTCAATTGTATCGATGTCTCACATGTTACAAAGAGGTTTGCAAAATCTCAAGTGTATCTCTCCATCTCAACAACTGTTCTTTTAGCATCGAGGCTAGTAATACAATCACCTTTGTAATATCCATTTTTCACACCCTTTGGATCTCCACATTTCTCAATCCAAATGAAAGGCTAATAGCCTCAACATATTGCAATGGTTGCATTCATTTTATCCACACAAAAAAGAGAGAAAATGAAAAAGAAAAAAAGAAAAAGAAAATAAAATAAATAAATAAAGAAGCATCCACAAACACAGCACAACACCTAGGGGTCCTCAAATTAGGTATGTCCAGTGACCTTGGTCGGCTGGCTTCGTCCCTAGTCCCCTAGTCCTTTACACATCACCCACAATTGTTCAGGGCACATCAAGGGCAGGACATACCTAGGGAGCTCGTCTCGTCTATGGTTAGACATGTCACCCTAAACCATTTGCACAATTCTTTTTCACACTCCATCTCAGTAGTACCATTGCAATCAATAGTGGTAAGCAAGGCACGAAAGACTATGAAAAGTACACCATACTCTTCAAACACTATAAGTAGCCATAAGCTACCAAAAGCTAAGGTGTCGATGAGCTCAATTATGTTAGATTGTGTTGTCAAAATCACAAATGATGTCTCAAGAAGCATTCAAGTGTACTTCTCCTCAGCATCGACAATTTTTTCCACCCCATTGAGCCCTTGCTTCATCCACACATTGCTATGAGGAACAGGACTAGCAGTCTTCTAACTACGTAATATATAAGTATGCACGTACACTCACATAATATCTGTACCACAATCTATATACAATTTGGGTTCTCAAGTGCAGGACAATACTCTCGCCTTTGACCTGTCTCCCAAACTAATCAGTCTATATCTTGTGCACAATAAGAAGACTAGAACTACCCCTAGGGAGAGGGCTCAATTCCACCTCCACTTGGTGGACTTCTTCCCCTTTCCTGATTGTCACCATGCCACAGTTCCTTTCGACATTGAAGCTCCTCAGAAATTCTACGTACTTTTCATAGTTGACCACCTATCCGACCTTCTCTAGATTTATGGTGTGCTTGAATGTGAACTGGCTGTAGCCCCTCGTGTTTACCGTCAAGCCATACTTAGCTTCCTATTCCTCCGTGAACGGAAGCTTGCTACCTCTATCTTGCCCTGCCACTTTAGGTTCATGTCATATACCATGGTTCACCATTAGTATTCTTAAGACATTTTCTTGTTGGAAGATAAATAGGAATTGATCATGCTTTTAAGGTAAGAAGAACATGCTTTAAGCATAAAAATAGAATTTTCCATCTGTATCAACCCTTTAGTGCAACTCCCAACAAAAACCAACCCTATCACCAACTTCAACAACCTTATCACCAACAAATCAAGCCAACAAAGTGCCCCAAACAACCTTCATCCGCACCACCACCAAAACTCCTCCACAAAGCAAACCAGAGCAGTCCTTCCACCCACGTCTTCAGTGCATGCTAAAGCCTGCTACCTACGACAATGAGTGCCATGGGACTGGCACTCGTCTAGGAGGGGGGCAATGTTAACCCTCAAATGAACAAGGTGAAAAATCCAAAAAATTTAAGGCATAAGACAAGGCCAAGGCAAAAGTGAAACGAGAGACGAAGGCACGCCATGAAAAATATAGAAACACAAGAAGTGTGAAAAAGTCCTAAATCAAGGAGAAAGGTGCACAAGAAAAAGCACAAGCTTATACTTTTGTAAAAGAGCGTAAGGCGCACCATGATTTATTTTAAGAGCGCCGGGCTCTCACCCGCACGGGCTCTCACCCATGCAATTTGTAAAGATAGACAGGCAGTAGGAAGGAAGTTAGGAAGATAGGAGGATAATGGGAAAAAGGGCCTAGGCTATGGCCCGCCATGTAAAAAAGGGGATGACCACCCAAAAGGGATTTAGGGTTTTGTATATAAAGTTAAAAAGTGACTGAGAAGCTCATTCTTATGTGTGGCCAAAAATAGCTCTCTTCTTCTTCTTCCTCTTCTTCTTCTTGCTTGCTTGAGCTTGTGCTTGAGAGAGTGTGTGTGAGAGTGTGAGGCAGTGAGTGTGTGAGGGTGAGGAACTGTGGTGGAGAAGCTCTCCATCTTCTCCTCTCTTCTTCTCTTCTCTTTTTTTCTCTTGTCTTGCTCGCGGTAATGGAGCATGGAGCTTGAGGAAGGAGCTTGCTTGAAGCTTGCACTTGGATCATGGAGCTACCGAAGTGCTCATTAGAGGAGGTAACTCAATCGGGCATAGAGACAAGCTCACTACACCCGTAGAGATAGATGGCGCATCGCTATGTGAGAGGTAGCCATTAGTGCTCGGCTTGGAATACTTGAAACAATAAGCGATCCGTGGGTCTTGGCAATTGAGCGTGAGCTCTGTCTCTACATTTTCAACTGCCAAGACCCACGGACCGCTTATTGCTTCAAGCATTTCAAGCGGATCATGAATGGCTATCTCTCACATAGCCACAAGTGTAGTAAACTTACCTCCATGCCTTTCAAGCATATCGCTACCTCTCACATACCCTTCAAGAGGATCACTAATGGCTACCTCTCACATAGCCGCGAGTATAGTGAATTTACCTCCATGCCCGATCGAGTTGCCTCCTCTCCCGAGCACTCCAGTAGCTCCACGATCCAAGTGCAAGCGTCAAGCGAGCTCCATCCTCAAGCTCCACACTCCAAGATCCATTGCCGTGAGCAAGAGAAGAGAAGAGAAGAGAAGAGAAGAAGAGAAGAGAAGAGAAGAAGAGAGGAGAAGATGGAGAGCTTCTCCATCACGGTCCCTCATCCTCACACACTCACTCCCTCATACTCTCATACTCCCTCTCTCAAGCACAAGCTCAAGCAAGTAAGAACAAGAAGAAGAAGAAGAAGAAGAGAGCCACTTTTGGACACACACAAGAATGGGCTTCTCATTAGAGGAAGAAGAAGAAGAAGAGAGCCACTTTTGGCCACACACAAGAATGGGCTTCTCATTCACCTTTATATACAAAACCCTAAATCCCTTTTGGGCGGTCATCCCCTTATCCCCTTTTTTACATGGTCAGTTGTCCTCCTATATGCCTAGCTTCCTTCCTACCACCCATCTACCTTCACAAATTGCACAGGTGAGAGCCCGGCACTCTTAAAATAAATCATGGTGCACATTGCGCTCTTTTACCAAAGTATTGACTTGCACTTTTTCTTGTGCACCTTTCTCCTTGATTTAGGACTTTTCTGCGCCTCTTGTGTTTCCATATTCTTCTTGGTGTGCCTTCGTCTTCTGTTTCACCTTTGCCTTGGCCTTTGTCTTCTGCTCTAAATTTTTTGGATTTTTCACCTTGTTCATTTGAGGGTTAACATTACCCCCCTCCTAGTAGAGTGCTAGTCCCATGGCACTTACCATCATAGTTAGCAGGCTTTAGCATGCACCAAAGACATGGGTGGAAGAGACATATGTAGCTTGCCTTGGAGGAGTTTTAGTGATGGTGTGGATGAAGGTCATTGGGGGCATGTTTTTGTCCCGGGTGGTTGGTAGTAGGGTTGTTGAAGTTGGTGATAGGGTTGTCCTTGTTGGGAATTGCACTAATGGTTGGCACATGTGTTGTTATTTGGGGATTCTACACATGATGAGTCTTTGGTGGGCTTGCATAATGATAAAGGACAAGAGTTAAGAGTTGAGTATTGATGAAGAGCTGAGGGTACTTTCGATGGAGTCGTCAATACCTGCAATTGAAAATCTTCATTTGTGGTCTCTCCTTGGGGGTAGTGCTAGTCTTCTTATTGTGCACAAGACATAGTTTGGTGAGTTTGGGAGACACATCGATGAACTCTAGGCAAGCTGAGTGTAATGTCCTGCACTTGAGGACCAAACTATATATAGATTGTGGTGCAGATATTATGTGAGTGCACATGGATACTTAGATATTATGTAGGTAGAAGACTGTTGGTCTGGTGCCTCGTAGCAACTTGTGGATTAAGCAAAGTTGTCAATGTTGAGGAGAAGCACACATGAAGGTATATGAGACATCATTTTCCCTGTGACAACACAATGTAGCATAATTGAACTCATCGACATCTTAACTTCTGGTAGCTAGTAGCTACTTGTCTTGCTCGATGAGTACGGTGTACTTTCCATGGTCGTTCATGCATTGCTTACCACAATCAATTGCAATGGTACTAAAGTGGAGTGCAAAAAAGGAATCATGCAGGTGGGTCAAGGTGACAGTTCTAACCATAGGCGATACAAGCTCCCTAGTTATGTCCTGCCCTTGATGTGCCTTGAACAATTGTGGGGGGATGTGAAAAGGGCTAGGGGACTAGGGATAGAGCCAGTTGACCAAGGTCACTGGATGCACCTAATTTGAGGACCCCTAGGTGTTGTACTGTGATTGTGAGTGCTTTTTCCTTTTTCTTTTGTTATTTCTTTCTTTCTTTTCTTTTATTGTCCTTTCTTTTTGTTTTCTCTTTTTTTTAAAAAATAAACCATTGCAATATGTTGAGGCCGTCATCCTTTCATTTGGATTGGGAAATATAGAGAGTCAAAGGCTATGAAAATGGATATTACAACAATGATTGTGCTACTAGCCTCGTTGCTAAGGGAACAGTTGTGAGGATAAGGAGATACACTTGGGATTTTGCAAAAACTCTTTGTGACATGCGATGTTGGTACAATTGAGGTAACAATTGCCATGATCCAAATGTAGATTCTAACCTAGAAAGAGAGAGTAGCCAATGACTATGATTTGGGTCATGCTCAAATGTGGTATGGGCATTCTACAAGGGTTCTTTTTTTCGTCCAGCAATGAGATTTTCATCATGGCTCTTTGTTAGGTTGGTGGTCTGGAGGTGACTTGAACATTGAACACTTTCATACAAAGATATGTGTCATCCTACATCCACTTGACACTTCGTGAGAGCATATGCAAGTCACATGTGTTAACTTTAATGACAAATGCAATGCAAAAAGGTATTACTTTATCTAAATCCTATGGTATTGACTATGATACATATCACCGGCGCTTGTTAAAGACGTGACATGTATTAGTAGCAGGTAAGGAAAGTTTGTACAGTCGGGGGAGTTTGCCCCTTTAACCACTTAAGGACAAAAAGTTATGGCAAGATGGCATTTAGTAAGCAGCTTATACAACATAGAGACTATTCTATTTGTATGAGGTGAGGTGAGCTCGGGTGATCAAGCAATTGGGGTAGTGTTGGTAGTGGGCTCTGTCAGGCCAGGCAGGGAAGATATCGGCTGGGACCCAAATGGTGTAGTCCTTGGCCACCGCGGTATCAAGAATGCTTTGGAATAACTTAGCAAATTCCTTCTTGTTTCTAGCTGCATTTTCCTCTTTTGAGCACCTAGTGCCCGAGCATCTAGGGAGGGCTTGCACAGCAAGGGTCAGTACTCCTCGGGCATTCCCTTGTGCCTTTCTCTTCTTGGCCTGGGGAGTTTGCGGCTTGCATCCCGGATAGTGTCGCTTTGGGTCTCATTTCGGTGTATACCTCTTTCGGGTAAGTACATAGTGCTATGGTGGAGGAGCTTGTGCTGTATGCTCCCTTCAACAGCAGAGAGCCTCCTTGTAGGACAGCTGCACTGTGTGCTCCATGACGGTTACTGTGGGGGAACCTATAAAATGTGAACCAAACATTAGGCCCTGAGGTAGGATAGAATTATTAGCATGAAAGGGATTAAATCGTGGATTATCAAGTGCATATGACGAGAGGGGGTGAGGTGAGGCATGCAATGGTCATTGTAGAGGGACAGCCCCCATGATGATGTTTGTCCTGCCTCGACTGCGGGGCACATTCCAGCTAGTAGTAGATATTTGCTCACTCCCAATTGCATAGACTGGTTGTGATGAAATGGGATAGGGTTCGCCCCCGAAAGGATGGATCGAAAATGGGAGAAAGCTTGTAGAAGGGGACGGTGCCCCGTTTATACCCTCAGAGCTATTGGTTAGGGCTTTCCATGGCGGCCATGAGGACTACATGCCTTCCACTTGGAGGCGGGAGCGGTCCCACAACTTCTAGACATGTGGTGAGAGGAGGACCCTAGGGGCTCAACCTATCAAACCCAAACTTTTCTCCATGTGCTTGATTACCATTGCTTGTGTGTGTTGTTATTAACTGTACATAGTCTCATCAAATTCATTGTTTATTTATATACATATTTATGGACCCATGTCACTTCGTGAGGATATGAACCAATTATAGAACTCGGGATTGTACTGGAGTGTGGCACACACATCTAGTACTCGTGGCAGCTTACTCAATAACAACAGATATTTTACAACATTGGGTAGTATGGTACCTTGTCCGAGTTTACTCGCAACATGTAGCTCCTCCTCAGTGAGAATCTTATCAAATAGAGAGTTTTCTTGGCTAGTTTCGGCTAAGTCCATACCCCAAAAGGTAGTTAGTACTTGAAGGGAAGTTGGTGACACATAGGTTGGGTCTCTTTCAGACCGCCATTTGGCCAATCGCTCCTCTGAGACTGTCATAATCTGGGCTCCTAGTTCAGCCATTGTATCGTGGTTTTCAAACCAACGTTTTTCAAATTGACTTCGACCCTCTGATTGTTGCTTTAGTTGCTCAATCTCTAAGAGATTTGGCTGGCATAGTGCTTCATTGAATGTCACATTTAAGCGTAGTTTGTCAACCTCCTCATCAAAGATGAGTTGCATGCGCTTATGTAAGAGTATGTCATAGTGGTCGTTAAGATATTCTTGCTCTTCCCAAGATAGGGAACATAGCAAGTATTCCTTAAGCTGCTCCTTAGGGAATGTGCCCATATCTGCAAGGACATAGACACGTGTGAATAATTAGTATTTAGCATCCAAGTCAGTCAAGTACTCTATGACACTTCTATGTTTTATGAAGGCTTGCTCGATCGCCATCTCATGCAAGGTTCTAGGAGTTTCTCTAGGCTTTAGCATGCTGGGGGGTCGGGCCTAGATGAGCAAGATTGGTCAATGCTAGGATTGCCTATATCCTTGGGGTTTTCATGTTTCTCCTTAGGCATTGTTGCTATTGTGTCATCGTTCTCCTTGGATGTGACTGATATAGTTTTGTCACCCTATTGTGACAGTGTTGCATCCACTCTTGATTGGTCAATGTGAGTTCTATTATCGGTGGATTGAGTGTTGTAAGGAACCATTGATGGCAGTGGTTGCTTCGACTTCTCAGAACACATGGATGCATCTGAGGTTTCACCACTGCTAGGAGAGATGGCGATGGGTTCATTGGTGGATGGACTTGCCATTTTATTCCTCAATTCTTGAGTGCTCTTGGTCTTGATCTTCTTGGCGTCTACAGCCACTTGCAACAACTGCCATTGTTTTTGTTGTCTTCTCCTCTTTTTCTTGGGCAATTGAGGTGTATTCTTTAAAGACTCGGGACCCTGAACTAGGTCTGTTGTTGATGTGCTTGGTTGGGCCTCAAAATTCTCTTTTGCTGGTGTGTCCTCATGGGATGTAGTTGTGGCCTACTGGATAGCCTCGCTAGGTTGTGAAGGCACAACTGCCTCTCTTTTTTGAGAGTCTGGTTCTTTAAGTAATTCTCTTATGTTTAGCTCCTCCTCCAATTCTTGATTGGGACCGATAGCTGCTAGTTCAATGGACTGGCTATTGTTGGTGGATTACGGTGCCAAGTCCTTGGCATATCAGAAGTGGTCATGTCTTTTGTTGCCCATTGAGCATTCACTTGTGCAGGTTGAGTATTAGTTGAGCTAGTCACAATGGATTGCACATGCATATCCTTAGGCTGAGAGCTAAGGGTGGTGTCACGTCCCACCTCTTGGACATTCAAGAGCTTAGATGGAGATAGAGATTGGAATTGAATAGCCGCACTTGATGACTATTGTTATGCTTCATGTGTCTATTTAGGGAAAGAGGGTGTAGGAGACTTGGGGCTCCTAGGTGGCTTTGACACTGACTAGAAGATTTGCTCGTGGCTATTAGACGATTCTTCTATTTGCTCCGTTGAACAATCAACTTTACCATGAGAAATGTCGTGCTTATGATGCTCGTTATCTCTTTGGGAAGTCGAAGGCTCCTTGGGCACTCGAGGCTTCCAACCCTCAGCGATTACATCTGATATTCACTTGCTAAGCACACTAGGCTGGGGATCTACCTGTTGAACAGCCCAGTTTGGTTTCTTGACTTCAATCGTAAGGGGCTCGGTCACTCCAATGTTGACTCGAGATATTCAAATTTCCTCATGTACTTCTTTGCTCTTGATCCGTCCTAGCCTTCAACTGATAGAGGTGGTTTAGCAAGGGGTTTTGGTACCCAAATCCATCGGTTACCTACGTAATATCCTTGAGCATGTAGCGATGCTTTGGATATCCATCGTGGGATTGTGTTGGCTCTCCATCTATATCTCTATCTATAAGGCTTTGGTCTCTTTTGTAGTCTTCTACAATATTTGTAAGTCCAAAGCCCATCCTTGGCATTGTCACTTGACCTTCTTGGTTCAAGTATGGCCTCGCTCACTGGTTCTCTTTATTCAACATGCGATTCTATCAACCCTTTTAACAAGTCCTTACTCTCGTTCCTAGGCTTGCCTGGCATGTCAGAGTGTTCCTTGTCTTTCCCTCGAGGTTTGATGAGGTCATTCTTACTAAAGGTTGTGATTATCCTCACACCCAGTAGTGTCAAGTGTATCCTCTGTACTACGTAATCAGCATCACACTTTGCCGCCTTTTTGAAGGGTCTTCCTAGGAGGGTTTCCTTTCGACAATTAGCACTATTTGAGGGGACACGGAATAGGATAAGAAAGCTTTCAGCCTCAATAGTGACAAGGATTTTGCACTTCCCTGTAAGTGCTTGTGGGTGCCCCCCATAAGGATTAAGAGTTGCGCCAATTGGTGTAAGTTTTGGTTGGCCGAGTAGGGTCCATGCTTCATAGGTCAAGATATTAATATCAGCTCCTTCATCAACAAGAGCATCAACATAGTGCTACCTTTTTGCAGTGAGTTTGACCCTAAGATAAGCAAGTGGTACTATGTCTTCATCTTCTGGGTCTTGGCTTATAAATTTAAACCTTCTAATCCATGCCCTTAAGTTCCCGACTGCACAACCAGATGTGGATTCTCTACTAATGTCTTGGGTCATTTGTGCAGTGCCATTCAAGGTGCATCTATCATTAGGGCTATCATCTCTAGGCATCCTCCCAATTGTAACTTGATGGTGTTAAGTTCCTCTTTGACTAGATGCACTCCGCATGCAACATATACATGCTTCCATGATGTGGCTTTTTTTCCCTTGTTGGCTAGATTGGCCCACTATTATCACACTAGGATCTAATTCGAAGGATCTATCATGGTGCACATTTTCTCTCCAACCTACTTGGGGGAGGTGCCGAGGGGGTAGAGCCCCCTTTGCAGGGGTCTGAGGGGGCAGTCCCCCCCGGCCTGCATGGCCACTATGCTAAACACCATGCATCGATTTGAAGGATCGTTCGTAGCCAAGTTTTGAACTACTTGATCTAGTATTCAATCCAATGATAGATCTATGATGTTCCTTTTGGCTATGTATGGTCTCTGGGTCAGTTTCAGGGTCTGCAGGTTAAAATTTGACAAAATCCAAATTCAACCAAACAAGTCCTAATTGCAGGGGTCGAATGGCCGAGGGCTGAATGAGAAAGGGCTAGATGCAATTAGTCCGAGTGTCGAACTCAGATAGTTCAAGTGCAGCTATCCGAGGGCCAAATCAGGTGGGCTGAGTCGTCAGGGCCAAGGGCCAAGTGGTTCATCCAAATGGTTCTCGGCCAAACGGCCGAGGGCCGAGTCAAGTGGGCTGAGTGCAAAATTGGTCCGAAGGGTGCACTCGGCCGGGCCAAATATCAGCTTGTCCGAGTGGGGTTGGGCTAAGTCGGTAAGGCTAAGGGCCAAATATCGGGTTGGTTCGAATGGTTGACTCAGATGCACCGAGCAATGAGTGTCTGAGTCAAGTGGGCCGAGTGGTCAAGTTGTCAGAGTCAAGTGGGCCAAAGACTGATTCTGGGACTCGGCCCAAAATCGTCGTCACTCAGAAGGGTCAAACGTGGCACGATTTTTTGCCAGATTTACACAGAATTCATCACGCCGGACGATTGAGGTCTTCCTACTGGTCGAGCACCTCTAGATCCTAGCTCCTCATGCAGGAGAAGGTGTGGGAGTACCTATAATGGGCAAAGAACTCCTCAACGGTAAAATCGAAGCAGGGCCACGCAATGAAGCTCTCCCTCTCTGTCCAGCTCTCTGAATCCCTGAAATGCAAACTGAGGTCTCTCCTACTACTCCTAGTCTCTTATTACCCTGTCCAGGCCTGCATTCACCTTAGTCTTGCTCCTCATACTAACGTTTAACCCAAAATTTTATTTTTTTCCCTTCTTTTCCCTGTTTCAGCCTGTTATATAGCAACACAAAACCCTACTACGTGCTCTAATGTTTTGCTCCTATCCTATCTAAATGCAAGCAAAAATCATAAAGGAAATACCTACACTACTCCAATCTACTTTTTCAAATCCAAAAAACCAAAAACCTACTCAGTAAGGAGATCGAATACCTCTTCAAACTCCCTCGCTTTCTACCTATCTACCTCAAGCACCGGTTCTTCAATGCTTAATTCGAAGAGTGCAAGTGCTCCAGGCTTGAATCCATTGGTCCCGATAACAGAATCAAAATGTAGAGAGAGAGTTCACGCTCAACCGCCAAGACCCACGGACCGCTTATTGTTTCAAGTGTTCCAATCGGAGCACTAGTGACTACCTCTCACATAGCCGACGTACCATCCATCTCTATGGGTGTAGTGAGCTTATCTCTATGCTTGATCGAGTTACATCCTCTCCCAAGCACTCTGATAGCTCCACGATCCAAGTACAAGCTTCAAGCAAGATCCATGCTCCAAGCTCCATTGCAGCAAGCAAGACAAGAGAAAAGAAGAGAAGAGAAGAAGAGAGGAGAAGATGGAGAGCTTCTCCACCACGGTCCCTCACCCTCACACACTCACTCCCTCACATGCCCTTTTTCCCATTATCCTTCTATCTTCCTAACTTCCTTCCTACCGTCCATCTACCTTTACAATTTACACGGGTGAGAGCCCGGCACTCTTAAAATAAATCATGGTACGCCTTGCACTCTTTTACAAAAGTATTAGTTTGCGCTTTTTCTTGTGCGCCTTTCTCCTTGATTTAGGACTTTTTTGCACTTTTTGTGTTTCCATATTTTTCTTGGCGCGCCTTCGTCTCTCATTTCACTTTTGCCTTGGTCTTGTCTTCTGCTTTAAATTTTTGGATTTTTGGCCTTGTTTGTTTGAGGGTTAATGCATGCCATAATAAAATTTTTAAAAACATAAGTTCATGCACCTATTCACAATGGGCCGACAAGATAAATGTGTCGCGCAAATCTATTCATCTTTTTTCAGAATCTATTTTTAGAAATCCAGATGGATCTCATCAAACAATTGCCCCGACTCATTTCAGTACCACTTTGAACCACTGCACATCGAATAGGATCATGGAGAAGCTATGGTAATCCACCAAGATAATACTTTGCAAGTTCCCAAAATACTCCATCTCATCTATAATCACGTTTGATCTGTCAGCTCTCTTGCTCGAACCTTGCCATGACACCACAATCCGTTGTGGAGTGCATTTTGTTGATACACTCCACGCGAAAATGTCGTCCACACGACCACACCGCACTGTATATTTTGTACTGCACATTTAAATGGTTAATTAGTTGTCACATATAAAATCTAGATACAACAGCTTATAAAACATGTGGTCACCTTTGGACTATATCCCCTTGAGAATTTTCACTCCTCAGTAGAGACCTACACCCCTTCATGAGAGGCTGCGATCAAAGCTCCATGTAACTATTGTATAGACATAAACCGCGGCATCTCCTCCATGCCCTTGGGATATCAAATCGATCGATGGCATGTACTATGTCAAAAGTCAGATTGCGCTTCTTCGCGATCTTTCTTGGCTTGCTCATACTTAGCGAGCCACGTCTCCATGGAGGCATGGTGCAACACACAAAAATGATTCACTTTCTCCTCCATTACAGCATCCATCCTTTTTTCTACTCCATTTCCAACCACCACATCTGTGGTAAGTCTATCATCATCCTTCAGTGATCATAGCATATTGTTTCCTGAATCCACTGTTGGTAGCCACTGTGAAATATGCACTAACGCCTCAGACACCAACAACCAACATCGTGTATGGACAAGTCCAGCAATCTCTACTTCGTCTAAAAAATGCACCAAGAGGTGGGTTTATATCATGAGCATACTGGTGGGCATGTACCTCTCAAAGAAACAACAATCTCTACTGCTTCCCACCTTGTGGATTCAATAGAGGATATCTTGATCTCCTTCTGTGGTGCGCAAATCGGATGTTGGATGCGTACGTAGCGAGTGCCGGAAGGTCCCCAAGAACAAAAGAACTCTACTTAAGCTCAAAAAGCAAGAAGATAGATTTTCAAGACATAAAGAAAAGAGACAAATTGGGTACAATCTCCCCCCTTGCCTTATGTGAGCACTTCACAAGGCATATATTTATAAATTTATTCATCTCAAATCTCAAAAATAGCTTAATTTTATAATTATCATGCTTTAGCTTTTGTATTTGCTTTTGTCCAAATAAAGAATAAAGCGATTGGGTAGCCCAAAAGTCGGGTTGTGTCCAAATACAATATCCAATAATGAAATATTTAAATCGAGCGTCTATGCGCATACAAAATAATAAATATTTGTCAAGTGCTTCAATAAATAATTGCACTTAAAAAAATATTAGCGCTACACCTTTAATGATAATACATATGTCCATAAAAAATGATAATTTATTCTAGGTATTTTGAATGCACACTATCGCATTGAAGGCGGCGACTCCAACTAGGACGATTTTAAGCACCAAGTAAAATACGACCCTTAAAAGGTACCCAAGCGATAGTTGTTGATTTTTGATAATTTTTCAGACTTCCGTGCAGGTTTTCAAGAGTTTCCAGCCAATGCGAGATGTCAAGCCGGACGCGTAGAAATTTACAGCACTCAAATCGAAGCCCGGACGGGGAAATGGCCAAGAAACCGGTCAAAATACGAAAGGGTGGACACTTGGGAGGCCAAATGGACATGACCTTTGGGAAGTTGGGCATTTTATGTCACTTGACACTTAACATGAAAAAAAAAACGTGATGAGGGAGGAGGAAACGTGACGCCTGTAGGCGCCGATTTTTGCGCCCTCTTTCATGATGATGAGGCATGGGGGTTGCATACAACCCATGGAGCAGGCATTGGCTCTTGATTCCCCTCTGTGGGCTGAGCATATCGCCATCCTTCGCTCATCCAATGGTGGCTTGGATGGAGAATTCTGATTCTAGTCTTTCTCTCTCCTCCCTCTCTCTCCCTTAAGGGGTTGTTCTTGTGTGCAAGAGGAAAATGAAGAATGGTGAAGGAAAGCTTGTCCGGTTGAGACCGAATTGCTTCCGGATCGATGAAGACATGAAGATTGCTGATTGTGAAGAGGCTGGACATTGAATGAGGGCTAACCCGCAATCCCGCACCAAAACTGAGATCCCGAGACACAAAGCCTAAGCGGTAATTCAATTTTTATGAAGAAAAAATGAGTTTTTATGCTATTTGATTGATGAAATATTGTTTCCATGAACTGATTATGCATTATGATATTGTTTGCTATGATTTTGATCAGTTTATGCTCTGAAAATCAGAAAATCATAAGTGCTATGGATGAAATTAATGTCATAAAATGGGGTTTTTTGCAAAATAAATGAGAAATATGAGACATAATATCTACAAAACCATAAAATTTTGTTATCAAGGAATCTAAGGGCCACAGCCCACAATCAATCCTAATTTCTAGTCATTTTTTATTGAAGAAAATAGAGGAAAAATACCCAAAAATGGTAAAAAATTGGTTTTAAATGGAAAAATTTAGGAAACGATAAAAGGAAAATTACATGTGTGCTTGTGCAATGTATAATGAAGGTAGAGCAAGAGGTTGGCCTCAGTTTACCCTTGTTTTTATGTTTCTGTCCGTGTTTATTGCTTTTTTTATAAAGAAATACACGTAAAACTACTCTTCCACCTATCAACAAATGCAAAACATTAAACGGTAGGGTGAGAGGGGAGGTTGAGCGTCAAAGTATAATCTTAAATATGATTTATGTGTTGCATCATGCCTATAGGACATTGTTTTAAAATAAAGGGGAAGGCAGCATGAGCATAAGGCTCGGTGTCTTTTCTCTTTGCAGTATGTAAACGTTAGCATGGAGATCATGAAAAGATTGGTTTCACACGATGCACAATGCTGATTTTCTGTTGTTTGTGCACTAAACCATTCACATTATGCACTATGAATGGTTCATGGTATCAAAGGAAAAACTCCTGGACTGCATAGCAATTGTTTTCTTAGGACTTTGACCCATGATTGAGAGTGTAAGGTTATCCCTTGCCGTAGGATAGAGGATCGGTTTCCTAAGGGACTATTAAGTAAGGACACATGGTATATCTCCTAGAAATACAAGAAATATAAAAGAGAGGAGTTTGTGTTCGTTTGTGTTATATGTTGAGTAGCGCATCAAGGGGCCAATCCCTGCGATGTAGGAGAGCTGCAATGGGACCGCGGTGCCTCTGCCGAGAGGTTGCCCCCATACGTATGTGATCGTGGCATTGCCAATGTGTATGGGTTTTCCCTCTGAGGAGCTTATGGGAAGGGAAACGTTAAACTATAAACTATAAACTATAAACGTATAGATTAAGCTTTAGGGCAATTTGTCCTTTAGCATTAGATTGACGTTCCTGGTCCGCGAGGCCGTGAGGGTGTTTGTGTGTCATGAGCATGAGGTTCGGCTAGTGCCATAGCCAGTGCCGGCCCATTTTAGGTCCCACCAGTCCTCAATTGCTATCAGCTCAATGTGGAGCGAGCAGTGAGGGGTAAGCACTTAGGTCGTGGGTGTGCATCCATTGGGCTTCTTCAACAGGATGATTTTTAAACTTAACCAAATATCCAAAATAGGCTCACGATCTCTTTGTTGCAGAAGATCCCACTGTTTGATTGCTTTTTCATGGAATTGAGGTGGAAGAAAATTTTGCAAAAAATTCTTTTGAAAAGCATCCCAAGTAGTAGGACAATCAATACTCTTGCGGACAATAGACCACCATAACAATGCTCTGTCCACTAAATGGTTAGTGACACACTTGTGAATGTCTTTTTCGGCATACTGTTCTTCATGGAAATAATCATCAAATTGACTAATAAAAGTGAGAACAGTTTTTCGTCATGTAGGCCAAGTATGGAATTTGAAATTTCTTTTACTTATCTTGGCTTCTTTCCTAATAGATTGTGCTTTGAGTGTCGCATGGATCATACGTCGTATAACATCTTCAGGTTGCAGTCCATCTTGATCGACAGCAAATCATTAAAGGGTACTCAATTGAGCTTGCAAAGTTTGACGTGCTCTTCGTTCCTGCATCATAATTAGGTCCAATTTTTGCTCCACTGTTGGTTCTGGTATATCACCTTCGGCCATAAAATCTTCCATATTTTAATCAAACATCCTGCAAAATTTCAAACAACCTCACACACTCGAAATCTTGTTAGCGGGATGAGTGTTGCTCAAGGTTGGCTTTACAAGGCTTGCTTCTTTTTTTAAATATGGATTTTTACGATCTTTTTTCTTTTTATGAATACAAAAATTGATGAAGTCCTTCTTCCAATGAATACTTCGTCCGTGTAGACTACGTATAGCAATTTGTCCGCTGGAAATTGGCATTGTCAAAGTGCAGGTACGAACAGAGGCTTGCAGGAAGGTTGAAAACGAGTTCGGAATTAACTCAATGTGAACAGAAGGAGATTTAAAGAGTAAAATTCTTAAGCTTTAATCTAAGCTTAAAACCTCAAGCTTAAGCATTTTAATAAAAAGCTTTGACCAAACGAATTTGCTGCAATAGGACGTTAGGAGCTTTTTGATGACACCGACATCGAGGGTTAAGCTTTATTATAAAGCTTATTAAGCTTTATTATAAAGCTTATTAAGCTTTATAATCTCCAAACTAATGAAATTTGCTTGTCTTCTTCTCTGAGAAAAATATCTTGATAAAGGAGCTTGGGAAGTGGTTCTTCGTCACCAAAGAGTGGTCCTTCATGATCCAATAGCATAGCAGGGGGTTCTTCACCGCCAGGAACACGTTGGTATTGACAGATCACTGTAAAGCCCGTTTGTTCCAGGAGCTTCGCCTTCGTACAAGATGGTAAGCAATTGGAAGCCCTTGATCTTAGCTTCGCTCCGATATCACTGGTGCACAAATCGGATGCTAGATGCATATGTAGCAAGCGTCGGAAGGTCCCCAAGAACAAAATAACTCTACTTAAGCTCAAAAAGCAAGAAGATAGATTTGCACGATATGAAGAAAAGAGACAAATTGGGTACAATCTCCCCCCATGCCTTGTGTGAACACTTCACAAGGCATGTATTTATAAATTTATTCATCTCAAAGCTTAAAAAATAGCCCAATTTTACAATTAACATGCTTTAGCTTTTGTGTTTGCTTTTGTCCAAATAAAGAATAAATCGGTTGGGTGGCCCAAAAGTCAGGGTGTGCCTAAATACAATATCCGATAATGAAATATTTAAATCGAGCACCCATGTGCATATAAAATAATAAATATTTGTCAAGTGCTTCAATAAATAAGCGCATCTAAATAATATTAGTGCCACGCCTTTAATGATAAGACGCACACCCATCAAAAATGATAATTTCTTCTAGATAATTTGAATACACATTATCGCCCAGTGCTTCCCATCGCCACCACTACCTGCTCTATACATCAACTAAAGCATTCACAATTGTTAGAAAATAATAAAATTAAATCGACAAAAGTGAATACCTAGTAGTCTTCAGCTACAAAATAAATAAATAGATTGAAACTCTGTCCTGACCTTAATTTAATACGAGTGTACTCTAAACTCATAAACGTCCATTATTTTAAATATGTATTTTGTGGAATCACCCGCTATGGAATCAACCACGTGCACATTAAATTAACATGACACCCAAAAAGGACAGACAACCTTGTCAACTTCTCACACAAGGAATCCACCTTGTATACAAGCCCCGGCAAATAAATATAGTTTTACGAAATCCACTGCAAAACATCACGGAATCTACCGTGGAATAAAAAACTCACGGATTCCAGTGTGATCTCACGGCATCCATCATGGAATATGCCTCTTGGCATCATTTTGTGAGTTCAATTGCACTAAATTTGACAACCTGTAAATCACCCCGAGTATTTCTGGAGTAAGGCATCCTGCGATCACAATCGGTAGTACAAACTACCACAAATGAAGAAGCATTACGAACGATAACTACACTCCAAATAGCAAAATACACCGGCCACTTATAATCCATTTGTAGTACAAACTTGACATATCTTATGCAAATTATGGGATTTTTAGCCGTGATAGTTAGTCATCTTTAGAAAACACGGATCTGAGAGAATGCATCATACATGTCGGAGTGCAAATATACCTGATAATTTGCTTCATAATGCACTCTTCTTTAGTGGACAAAATCCAAGGAGCACAGGTAATTGCAAGCAACCATTAGCACTTGACTGTGGCCAAAGCACCTCCATCTTGCCTGCCTCCTTCAAATCCATTCATGCCCTTACAATGTCCCTCTTTCCTATGATGTGGTCCCATAGTAAGCTGCCTATATTCTTGAAAGTATGCATGGGATCCAACAAGTGGTTGATCTGTAAGTGGGTCCAATATGAAAACCCGTAGAAAACTGAGAAGAGTCGCATTCTGTTTAGACATGACTCCGTGTGGACCATTTTCAACTCGTACTAGCTTTGGGCATTCATTCGTGCTGGAGGTCATCCAAGAAAACCTTCCCTCAGTTTATGACCCTTTGGCAAGAAAGCAGCATATCCTTGATATACCATCTTCTTCATGGTTCGTGACCTTTGGGAGTCTAACTGTGGCCCACACAATGGACATGCATGATAACATGAGGTAACAACACCTCTATCATGTGAATACAAACTTGAACAATCTATGATAGATATGACCAACGAGAACGGAAGCCTACTTACCTAAGCACTCCCCGAATCTCAAAAAGATATGCATGGTTCACATGAGAATGGCTCGTATATTAGCGAACCGTCGACCATTGCTAATATCTTCCACGGCAACCCCCTCCTCCTAGAAAATCTTAAGCTCATCAACTAATGGGCAAATATAGACGTCCATATTCTTGACTTTGTAGTAGCCATGAACAAGCAAGCTAAGGATCAGGTGTCCTTTCTTCGTAGAAAGCCATGGTGGGATGTTGTAGTTAGCAAGGACTACAGGCCACACACTGTAAGA